>NW_018252099.1:147208-168694 GCF_001263595.1 Phalaenopsis equestris | reverse complement strand
CAAACACTGAAAAGTCATCCATGAATACTTTAATCCCTTTTTCAATTAAATCACAAAAAATTGTCATCATATATCTTTGAAATGTAGCTGGGGAATTACATAAACCAAAAGGCAGTCTTCTAAAAGCAAAAGCACCATAAGGACTGGTAAATGTTTTTTTCAAAGTTAGTAAAAGTTATTTTCTCTTGATCCTCAAGAGATATTTAAATTTGGTGATAACCAGTATATCCATCTAGAAAACAAACGTATTTATGCCCAACTAGTCTATCCAGCATTTGATCTAGAAATGATAATGAAAAATGATCTTTCATAGTGGTAAGATTTAATTTTCTATAATCAATGCTTATTCACCACCCTATAACTTATCTAGTGGTTATTAAATAATTCATTATTATCATTTGTCACTATAGTCACACCTCCTATCTTAGGAACATAGTGAATTAGACTAACACAATCACTATCTAAAATAGGGTAGATAATTCCAACATCTAACCATTTTGAAATTTCTTTTACAACTTCTTTCATAACAGGATTCAGTCTCCTTTGAGGATCAGCCCTGGGTTTGCAGTTCTCTTCCATATGAATTCTATGCATATAAATTGAAGGACTGATTTCTTTAATATCACCAATTGTCCATCCAAAGGCTTTCTTAAAAATTTTCGGAATTTTCATCAACCTTTCTTCTTCTTCCATTGTTAATTTTGAGGAAATTATAACTGGTAAAATAGAGGAATCTCCTAAAAAGGCATATTTTAAATGATCAGGAAGTAACTTCAACTCAAGTTTTGGAGGTTTTTCAATAGATGGACAAAAATGATTTATCTTTGCCTATCGTGTCCAAAATTTCAAAACTTTCTCGAACATAATTTGAATCTTCCTTAAAAAGATCTTCACATTAATTTAATTCCTCTTCTTGCTCGTGTTCTAACTCTTGTACTTCATATTTTCCTTCATAAGTCATTTTGAAATGACATTCACTTAAATATCTTATAACATCCATTCTAAAACATTCATCATCTTTACCTTTTGCAGGGTATTTCATTGATCTTGAAATGTTAAAAGTAACAATTTGATCATTGAAACACATTGTTAATTCTCCTTTCTGCACATCTATCATTGCTCTTCTTATGCCTAGGAAAGGTCTCCCCAAAATGACAGGTATCTCTTTATCTTCCTCCATATCCAGCACAATGAAATCAACAAGAAAGATAAATTGATCCACTTTCACTAGGACATCTTCTATAACTCCTTTAGGGTACATTATCGAACGATCAACTAACTGTAGAGTTACAGTAGCAGGGGTTATTTCTCCTAATCCTAATTTTTTAAATATTGATAATGGCATAAGGTTAATGCTTGCACCTAAATCACATAAAGCTTTCCCATAAAATTTTTCTCCTATTGCACGTGGAATTGTAAAGCTACCAGGATCTTTAAGCTCTTCAGGAAGCTTTTTCTAAATAATTGCACTGCACTCCTCACTAAGTGCAACAGTCTCATTATCTTCAAAATTTCTTTTATTGTTGAGAATATCCTTCATAAACTTTACATAGCTTGGCATTACTTCTAAGGCTTTAGCAAATGGAATATTAATGGTAAGCTTCTTAAAAATTTTTCAGAAATTTTGAAAATTACTTATCCAACTTCTTTTGAAGAAGTATATGAGGAAATGGAGGTGGTGGGTTTTTCAAATGAATTTTCAGTAGAGAAATAGGTTTCTCAGAATCTTTTGGAGCGTCCACTTTTGATTCTTCAATTTCTTCTCTCTCTACTTCAGTTTCTTTTTGAACTCTACCTTCCAACCTCTACCTTCCAACCTTCCAACTCTTCCGCTTCTAAGTTGAACGACTTTTACTTACTCTTTATTATAGTCTTTCGAATTTGTTTTCTAGGAACTTTTCCTTGGGATCTATTACTTAATGAATTTGCCATTTGTCAAAGTTCATTCTCAATATTTCTAATTGTAGCTCCTAGACTTTGTAACTGGTTTCCCACTTGTAACACCACTTCTTCTATGGAAAAATTTTTCTCCATGAACTATGGATTACTGTTAAAACCTGAAGGATAAGTAGGCAGATAATCATTATTACCTTGGTTGTTTTAGGTTCCCAATGGGTTTACTTAGTTGTTCCCCATTGCTGATTATTACCACCCAAAGTAATATTCCATTTAAAGTTAGGATGGTTTTTTCCAACCTGGGTTATATTAATTTGAATATGGGTTATTCTGCTTGTTATTTAAGGCATTCAAATTTTCTAACAATGCTTGAGAATTTACCATTTAGCCTAATGAATTCTCTTCAATCATAGAAATTGGTTGAGAAAAATTCATTCCGAATTGGTCTAACTTCCTTGAAATTGCAGCAACTTGATTTGCTAACATGGTAAATGCATCAGATTCATGAATATTGGTTATTTTTATTGGATTCACTCTCTCAGAAGGCCATTGAAAATTATTGGTAGTCATTTCTTCAATTAAAGCATAAGCGTCATGAAATGGTTTTGACATCAATGAACCATCAACAACGACATCGATAATAGATCTAAGAGATCCATCTAATCAATTATAAAAAGTTTGAACTATTAACCAATCTGGTATAGCATAGTGCGGACACTTTCTTAAGAGTTTTTTAAATCGTTAAATAGATTCCTAAGCTTCGCAGTTTTTTAAGGTGGAAAATATTTAGCAAGGAATTTTTGTGCTAAATCACCCCAAGTTATGATAGATTCATGTGCTAACGAATTCAACTACATCTCAGCTTTATTACTCAGTGAGAAATGAAATAACCTATGTCCTATGGCATCATCTGATACACCATCATATTTAAATGTAGCACACAATTCTAAAAAATTGGCAAGATGTAAATTTGGATCTTCAGTTGGTGATCCCCCAAATTGATTATTTGATACTATTTGGATAATAACAGGTTTAATTTTAAATGAATTAGCCACTATAGTAGGTTTTTTAATACTATAATGAAGTTCATCTTCATCTACCGTAGGGTTGGTGAAGTTCATCTACCGTAGGGTTGGCATAATCTCGTGAAGGACTAAATTCTTGATGAATTTCAGCATTTTGATCATTTTGGTTTGCCATTACTGTAACTTTTTTAGATTTTTTTAAAATTTTTAATTTTGTTTTGCTTTTTCTGATTTTCTTAACAGTTCTTTCTAATTCAGAATTGTAGGGCACTAGTCTTTCAGAACCTGAACTACACATACACTAACTTAAAATAAAATACAATAATAATATATTCTTGCAATAACTCTTAAAATTTAAATAATACTTTCTAAAATAGAAATTTTCTTTCAATCAATTCTCCCGGCAACGACACCAAAAACTTGATGTCGACTATTTAAATGCAACAGTTGGTTAATTTTCTTTCCTTAGAAAATCTTCCACACCTACCATTTTTTTTATTACAGTACCAAAAACTTAATCCTGAAGAAAATAAGAGTTAAACTTTTTAACTTAAGATATATTGGGATACTACACAAGTATATGTATCATTTTGGGATACTACGCAAGTATACATATCATTATCAAGTAATATAGAACTTTTTGATTAAGACCTGAATATCGAACCCATAGGGAAATTCATAATATGCACTATTCAACAACAAACTTTCTATTTTAAAAAGATAATTACTCAAACTATTGATGTTTTTAAAGTAATTACAATTCAAATCTTTTTGGTATTTTTCATATTTTTTGGTATTTTCTTTTTGGTATTTTTCATATTTTGACAAAACAATAAAACTTCTAAAGATAACTTGAGTTTATGTAAAAGAAAAGCACTTAATATGAAAATATCTTTCTCCTTATCACGAGTCAATAATAAGTATAGAATTTCTGTTGTGAAACTATCCATACTGTGTTGCTTCAAATAGGAGCATATTATTCTTTACTCTTAGTAGAGATGCTATAAAGAATACTGGCTAATTTAAAGTTTGAATAGTTCTGAAGACCGGCTAGGCATGGAAGATACTAGTTTTCATTCTAGAGTTCCTTCGTTTCCCTCCACCTGGGGACAACATCTCGTATCAGAACCTAAAACAATAAACCAAGTTGAGGGCTTTAACCTGTCACTTTAAAGTACTCTAACTCTACACTCTTCAAAGATTATTTCCCTACTTATTTGCACTAAAATATATGAATTACATTCTCATTCATACAACCTCATGTGATTCTTTCCAATTGTTGACTGAGACAATATCAGTTCAACTCTTACATGTTTTCACAACAAATTTTAACATCTGGATAGGCCAAATCAAGAAGTAAATGAAGTTCATGGATTTAAATCATCACAACTTCTTCCAACATTAATGATTAATACTCTCCACAACTTCCATCCAACACTTTAATTACTTATCATTTTAAGGAGAAAGATGAAGAAAACTACTCAGAATCCATGGAGAAAACAAAACTACACTTTAGTTTAAGGGTAAAAATCATTGTCAAACCAACAAGAAGTCTCGATTAAAACCAAAAGTACTTCAAAAAAAAAGATAAAAACTTATCTCAAATCCTCCACCTAAATCTTGAAGTTCCTTTGAATCTCTTCTCTTATACAACACTCTTAACTCTCATAATAAAACTAAAAATAAAAAGGATAATGTAAATTTGTGGTGCCTAAAAATCTCTCCAAACGTTCCTCCCTAAACTTCTTCAAGAACTTCTCAAGACTCTCCCTTTTCAAGCATGCTTCTAAAAGTCTCAACTTCCTTCTTTTATAAATTTCCAAGAGTTTCCTTAGTAACTCTTCAAAATGTGTCCCAATTTGATGTATTCTCCAAGGGATGCCTCCTTTCACAAGTCTTTTAATCATATTTTCATTTCTAGTGGTCATAACCACCCTTCCTTCAAAATTTGATAAAATGAATTAAACTGTCAAATAACCGTCTTTGGTGCTTAAGCACGGAGCCTCTGGCGCTTAGGCTCGGCCTTCTCTGTTTCACCAGCGCTTAGGCGCCAAAACTCTTTTGCACAATTTTTGCATTTTTTCTAAAAATTTTATCATTTTTCACTCATTTCAACATTTTTTCACCTTTTTACTTATACATGTTCCATTAAAGTCTAATATCTCAAAAATAGGTATAAAAATGTGTCTAAAAACACTATATATTTTAGGCGTATCAGTATGACCTTTTGAAATATTATAAGTTATTAATGTACTGAGAAGATTGATTTATGAGTCGTCGATATTTATCTCAAACATCATTATCTCCATGTGTTCTTTTTCTTGTTGTTCTTTATCTTCTTCTACTTCTTCTTCTTATTTTTCTTCTTTTTCCCTTTTTATTAATTAGATGTAATAAATTATTTGAATAAGCTATCAAATGAATGTACTTATTATTATGAGCATCATTGGATCACTAAGCATGGTTGCTTTTATAGTTGCATGCCAAACTTATGATTATGAACAAGAGTCCTAATTTGTAATTTCTTATTGAATTAGATAAGTATTGAACCAAAAACATTTTGAGGTAACATGTCATTTAGTGTGTCTAATAGAATATTGAGAAAGCATTCTATAAAAAAGAGAAATCTATAACTGAAATAAGAAATGTTCAGATAAGAATCTAAGGACAACATAGCCACGCTACCAAATATAGTGCCTTTCATAATTATGCTTGGCCTTTGGTGTAGCCATGTCAGTCCCTAATCTGCAATACCTTGAATAATGGTGTGATCATGCTCAATCCCAGCATAACAACACCACCGTGATACATTTCATGAATTTGGTTTACCAGACCCTGCTTTCCTGTCGGTGAGGCGGCCATAACTAGTGTTCTTCTTTTTTTTGTCTGCTTCTCCATCGTAAAATGACATAGAAAGCATTTTAGAACCCTGTTAAATGGGTAAGGTGGCTTATATTCTCAAGATAGACCCTTTTAGGAGGTTGAACTTGGGGAAAAGGCCTCATTTTCAGGAATCAACAACCACTTGGTAAGGAGAAGAACTGAGAGCAAGGGCAAGATTCAAGGAGCTTCCAAGGAGATTTTTGGTAAAGTTTCTTTTTCTTCATCCAAAAAAAAAATCTAGGAAATGATTTCCCTTCATTTTATCCATCTTCTCCTCCATTTCTCCAGTCATCTTCTTCATCTCCGGTGGCATTCCGATGAGGCAATGAGGAAAGCTTCCTCACTACTTTGGGCAAGGCCAACTCCAACAGCTTCCTCATGCTCTCTGGTGATAAGAGCTTCTTCATCACTTGGGAGAAGGAATTTGGTCATATTCTTCATCTTTGATGACATTTGGATGATGCAATGAGGAAATCTTCCTCACATCTTTAAGGAAGGAGAGCTTTGGCGAGCTCAACATTCTCTCCTACCACTAGGAGAGCTTCTTCTCAAACATTGTTGGATGTCAGAAAATCACCGCGGAGGTATAACTCCTTAAACTCTCAATTTTTTTCTTTCTAGAGCCCCTAGGTTTGGATGTGTAGAAGATTAAGGACTAGGTTTCGTTGTGCTTAGACAAGGCCATTTGAATAGGAATCTATTTAAGGACATCCCCCTTACGAACATGAGCGTTCCCTTGAGCCTTAGAACCAAAATCCTACAAATGATGAGGTTCAGTGAGACCTCCCCATTTGATCCAGTGCTTTCACTTGGATGGACAAGGAAAATCAAGGATTGGGAAGACGATAACGTCCCTTTGGTTGTCATTCGCTCGATCATGAAGTGTTCTCCTCAAAACTCACTATTTTGCTCCATAAAGGGCATATGGATGGCAACATCACACTACTTTTTGTGACATAGTTTTAACATCACTTTTCATTAATTCAACCCTAGAACCTACTCGAGGTCATTAGAGCGAGTTTGATGTCATTGAGTGTCTTTTATTTATACTACATGTGCATGATCATTTGTGGCATTATTGCATTTTTCATTCTTGATAGTGTGCTTTGGTTCAACCGGTTGCCTCGACTTGAACATCTGATCACTCAATTAGATTGGCAGCCTCGACTCAATCATTTGATCCTTTTAGGTTTGATCAATCACCCTAGATTGATCACTTATTTTGGGTTTAATTTATTGCCCTAGTTTGATCAACTATCCCGGGTCGATCACCCATTTTTTGGGTTCAATTTATCATATTGGTTTGATCACCCGTGTAGGGTTAGATTGATCGCCTCGTGTTAATCACCCACTTTGGGTTTGATCAACCATTCCAGGTCAATCACCCAATACTTTGGGATTGATAGGCCATCCCAGATTGATCACCCTCTCTTTCAGTTTCGATCGACTTTCTCATGTCAATCATTCACTTTGGGTTAGAGCAGCCGTCCTGAGCCAGATCATCCATTTTTTCGGCCTGATCCCTTACTCTTTTAGGTTCAATCAATCGTCGTGTGTTCATCACTTACATTGGTTTCAATTGATCATTCCAGTCTGATCACTCAATCCTTTTAGTTTGATCAGTCATCCTGGGCTAATCACCTGCTTATCTTGTTGGATCAACTTTGGGTTCGATCAGTCGTCCTAGACCGGTAACCCGATCCTTTAGGTTTGTCAACTTCCATGCGTTGATCACCCGCTTTGGGTGTGATCGGTCGTCCTGGGAAGATTAATCTAACTTTTAGGTTTGATTAACTACTTCATGTTAATCACCTACTTTAGGGTTGATCGGCCATCTCGTACTAATTACCCATTTTTTGGGACGATCGATCGATCAGGATCAATCGACTCTCCCCTTTGGTTCGACCGACCTCTGCTGCTTGGTCAACTAGTCCCTTGCATACTTGTATGCATTTCTTGCATGATTGTATGTTTTGTTACATGTGCTTGAAAATCTTTTGACTTTATGTCTCTTATTTATTACATCGCATGCAAAAATATTTTTGCCTTGTATGCATTGTTTGTGGCATGTTTGGATGTCTTTTTGAGCATCCATGCTTGGGGTGTCCCTCTAAGCACCCACACTTGTGGTGTCTCTTTGGGTGCTGATACGCCTAAAATATACTATTTTTTATGCTTCATTTTATAATGATTTTGCACTTTAAAGGTATATTTTCTTGTGTTTTTAGTTGTAAGTACATCAAATTGAAGAATTCAGAGTGATTGGAGCAAAAAGAACAAAAATAGACCAAAACGAAGCAAATCAGGTCGAATCATGGCACACCGGAGCCATGGGAATCAAAATCGGGCACTTAAGTGCCTGTGCCCTGCGCTTAAGCGCCCAAATATGGTTCTTAGGTGCCACCAAACAGAGAGGAGGGGGAACTTAGGTGCTGGAGACGGTTTTTAACATATCTTCTAGAATATACATAAGATTTGGATGATTTTTAAAGTGTTGCTTTGTGTGTCTCTTGGGGAATTTGTTAGAAATGAGAAAAAGGACTTTCTAGAAGAATTTGGGGCGGTTATATGGAGTTATGAAAAGTCACTTGAGGCACCATTTGGAAGATTCATTGAATCTAAACATTTATGAAGAGACACTTAAGCATCTCTTGAAAAATTATAAAAAAAAAGGCTTGGAAATATTTTTAAAATAACCCTTGAACTCTTGAATTAATAGAAAGAGGAGAAGAAGGCTTTGGCGTGAGCCCCAAGTGGGGCGACAAGGTGAGCTAGTAATAATTGTAGGATAAAATCAAAACCAAACTTTTATCGACCTTCCAAACTAGGGTGTGTTATTCTAAACTAGAATTTCTCATGAAAGTCGTCGTGATTAACCTCGATCTCTATGGGATCGATATTTGGGGCTTAATCAGAAAGCCCTATATTACTTGATAATGATACGTATACTTATGTATAATCCCTAGAAATATAATTGAAATTTTACTTTGCTTGAGATCAAGTTTTCAGTGTCATTACCTGGGATTAAAATCTTCAAGTAGTGGTGTCAACTTCATAATTCCTTATATATAAAAAAAATATCAGAATCAAGTTTTTGGCGCCGTTGTTAGGGATCACAACGGTTGATCTTGAATTTTAGGAGAATTTAGTTGAAGTAATTAGTCTTAAACTTGGAAAATTGTAGTGTTGTAAAAACTATTTTTGTGTGAAAAGTCTTTTTTGTATGAAAAATTGTTTTGAAAAAACTGTTTGTGTGAAAAACAAATTGTTTGTAAAAATGTTATGTTATGTTGAATATATTTTTATTTTTTATTTTTTTAGTGGTTAATGTATTGTTTGTTGTGGCATATGCGAAATAAAGGATCTACAGGACTTGTGTCTTATGATCTCGAGTTAGAAAAAGGAAATAAAATAGAAAACAGAAAGGACTTGAAAAACTAGAAATGGAAATGGAAAACAGAAATGGAAAACATTCAAAAATTCAAAAAAATAACTTAGAAAATCATCATAAATCATTAAGGGATTATGGAAATCCTACGACAGATGAAATTCACTTAATTATACAAAGCCCTATCATAGAAGATGACTCTTTTAACCTAAATCCAGTGATTATCGAACTAGTGCAGAATAACCACTTTGGGGGAACTCCTTTGGAGGATCCCCAAACTTATCAAATTTTCTAGAACTTTGTGCTACATTTCATTATAACAACATGTCATACGATGTTGTTAGACTAAGGTTTTTTTCTTTCTCACTAAGGGATAAGGCTAAAATGTGGTTATACTCATTAGCACCTGGCTCTATTAAAAATTGGGAGGAGTTAACTCAGAAATTCTTACCTAAGTGTTTTACACCTTCAAGGAATACTAAACTTAGAAACGATATTATCTCTTTTTGTCAGTATAAAGGGTAATCAATATACGAAGTTTGGGAAAGATTTAAGGAACTCTTAAGAAAGTGTCTGTACCATACTCTGTCCGATTAGTTAATCATTCAAACTTTTCAAAATATATCATTTTTAGTAGGATTCCTTAGGTCTATAATTGACGCTGCCACTGGTGGATCATTAATGTCAAAACTATTTGATGAAGCATATGCGTTAATTGAAAAAATGACTAAAAAAGAAATGGCTAATGGCTAAAAATGAATTTCAATGGCCCTCTGCAAGGGTAAATCCTAAAAAGGTATCTAGTGTTCATGATACAAATGCGATTGCAATTCTTGCATTAGAGATTGTTGCAATATCAAGGAAGTTGGTCCAATTTGGAATGAACCAGCCTCAATTTACTCCAGTAAGTGAGGAAAGTTCATTAGGACATATGATTGATTCTAAGTTATCATATGAGACTTTAAATACCATAAACAAACCGTATTCTAACTCTTACAACCCAGGTTAGAAGAACCATCCTAATTTTAACTGGCATCATACTACTGGGGGTGGAAGCCAACAATGAAAAAATAATCATGCAAATCATAATGGAAGTTGGAATAATCAGGGGAACACGAACTATAGACTTTCATATCCACCATGATCAATAATTTGAGGATAAGAAGATGTCTATAAAAGAATTGGTATTGTAAATGAGAAACCAGTTGCAAAGTCAAAATGTTGCGATTAGAAACATAGGGAATCAACTTTGACAAATTTCTAACTCACTTTACAATAGACCCCAAAAAACACTTCCTAGCAATACTGAGATCAACCCTGAAGAGAAAAATGATGAAAAAATAGACGTTGTCCAATTAAGAAGTGGAAGAGAGATAGAGGGTGTGGTTAGAAAAGAAAAAGAAGTTGTGAGAGAAATAAAGGAAACTAAAAGACCTAAAGAACATGTTTCTAAGGATCTGGAAAATTTAATATCTCCAACTAAAATCAATTAGAAAGACCACCACCTCCATTTCCTCAAAGACTTAGACATCATGAGTTGGATAAATAATTTTCAAAGTTCATGGACCGACTTAAGAAGTTAATGATAAATATTCCTTTCACTGAAGCTTTGAAACATATGCCAAGTTATGCAAAGTTTATGAAAGAGATATTAAATAAGGAAAGGAAATTTGGGGAATACGAGACAGTTGCACTAAGTGAGGAGTGCAACGCTATATTTCAGAAAAAGCTTCCTAAGAAACTTAAAGATCCTTCTAGCTTAACAATTCCTTGTGTATTTGGAGAAAGATTATGTGGAAAAGCTTTATGCGATTTAGGATCAAGCATTAATGTGATGCCTCTATCAATATTTAGAAGATTTGGTTTAGTTGATATTTCCCCCACTACTGTAACCCTTCAGTTAACTGATCGATCTATCATTTATCCAAAAGGGGTTATAGAGGGGTTATAGAAGATGTGATAGAAGATGTGCTTGTTTAAGTGGATAAATTTATCTTTCCTATGGACTTTATTGTATTAGATATAGAGGAATATAAAGAAAATCCAATTATTGTGGAGAGGTCTTTTCTTATTACTGGACAAGCTATGATAGATGCACAAAAAGGAAAGTTAACTATGAATATTAATGACCATGAAGCCACTTTTAATGTTTTAAAGGCTATGAAGTATCCAACTGAGAGAAAAGATAATGATTGTTTTTTGATTCATGAAATAGATTATCTAAGTAAAGATCACTTCCAAGAAAGTTTTGAGATTAAGTTAACAGATGAGATCAAAATGGATTTTCATGACGAATTGAAAACATTGTTTAAAGAAAATTGTACGTATGTTCAGGAGAGGTGTGAAATGATGGACGTTACCAAAAATAGTAAAATTTTAATTCCGTCTGTTGAAAAATTTCACAAATTAAGAGGAATGTACCCCCATACAATTTTAAGGCCTACCTATTTAGGGAATTCATCTACACCACCAGTCTTAATATCTTCAGATTCGACTCAATCACAAGAAGAACCACCTAAATTGAATGATGAACCTAAATTGAATGATGAAATTAGTAAAAGATCTTCTAAGAAAGAGTTATTCAAAATCACTGAATGGCATATTCCATGGTATACAGATAAAATGAATGAGATTCTGATGTTGGGGTAACCAGAGTAAACATTGGATACATCGAGTCGTCGATGTTAGACCAAGTGCTTCGTGGGAGTCAACCCATGGTTATCTTTGTTATCTATTTAGTGTGATTGTTGTTATGTTGGATTGGATAATAGTGAGATGCTGGACTTTGATCTGTGTTTGATGTGTAAGAGTTGATTAGTTTAGTGCCGTGAAGAAATTCCTTCATTATGACTAGACTTGTATATGATTTCTGGTAGTAATAGGTTGACGAGTCTGTTATGACTTAGTTCTCAATAAGAGCTAAGCATTACCTTGAAGCATGTAGAGTTTAGACTTAGAACACTCCATTTCAACCGTATTAATTCCTTTATCTGACTTTTTCTTCACCAGGTAAGGTCATGAACTTACTTAGTGAACAACATATGGATGAACTGCACTATTTTTATTTATCAAATTGTGTATACCTTAGACTTAGAGTAACCTTAAAATTGGCAACACATGAGGGAATTCTATTCCATGGGTGATAATGATATAAGTTTTTATAATACACACACGTTATTAGTGTAGTATTTTCATTAGAAATTGAAATTAAGGAGAGGAAATGTGAGTAGAAGGGAGAACGAATTAATCTCAGTTGTTGTTTGTATATGAATATGTGAGTCTATGTATTGGAGTTTGTGTGTCTAGGTTTGTGAGTCAAGTTTAATGAGTCATTGGAGATGACAAAACTTATCTCAATATTTTGAACTTGTTAGCATCCAACAATTCCTTTATGAAATTTAATAGGTGTTCCTGTTTAATCTTTAGTATGTACCTTTTTTACTATTTAAAATTCCTTTATAGTGTTATGTCAAGCATGTTTAGGCTAGATTTACTTTCTACTGCAATATTCTACCATGTGTTATTTGTTTATATTTTTGTAGGAAGTGTAGTAAATTGTAAATGTGATCTTTCCCTGCCGCATATTTTTTACTTCATTGTTACACATGTTTGAGCTTAAGTTTGGGGAGAAAAGAAAAATGTTTCAAATTTAAACCTTACTTGTTTTCAAAAGTACTACAAATAAATTTATATTTTATTTATAATGATTATTGTTATGTGGAGTCGCCTTAAAACAATCCTAAGCTTGCTTTTTATACTAGTAAAAATTATTTTTAAGAGAGTTCTTAAGTCTAGAAAGTAAAGTTCATAGGATCCGAAGTTTGAAAAATCTGCATATATATCTGAATTAGATAGGAAAACAATTTTCCAAGTTTAATGATAAATATTTTAGACCCTGGGCTAGTCTGATTCACTAAAAGTCATTCTAATTTGAAAAATCATATTTTTAGAACAAAATTTTAACAATTCTAAAGGGTGACCCATAAACTCTAATCTATATAAATTATTTTAAAAATGTAGATTACTTGAGGACAAGTAATGTTTAAGTTTGATGGATTTTGATACGCCTAAAAATGTACTATTTTTCATGCTTTATTTTATAATGATATTTCACTTTAAATGTATGTTATTGCACTTTAAATTTTAAATGTATGTTTTCTTGTATTTTTGGTTGTAGGTACATCAAATTGAAGAATTTGAAGTGATTGGAGTAAAATGAACAAAAATGGACCAAAACAGAGCAAATCAGAGCAAATCGAGTCGAACCGGGGCATACCAGAGCCATAGAGACCAAAACTGGGCACTTAAGTGCCTGTACCCAGTGCTTAGGGACCCAAATATGGCACTTAGGCGCCACCAGAGAGAGAGGAGGGCGCTTAAGTTCCCGAGAATCGGCGCTTAAGCGCTGGAGACAGTTTTCAACATATCTTTTAGAATATATATATCAAATTTGTACAATTTTTGAAGCATTTCTTCATGTGTCTCTTGGGGAATTTGTTGGAAATGAGAAGAAGGACTTTCTAGAATAATTTTGGGTGGTTATATGGAGTTATGAAGTGTCACTTGAGGCACCATTTGGATGATTCATTGAATCTAGACATTTTGAAGAGACACTTAAGAATCTCTTAAGAGACACTTAAGAAGAGACACTTAAGAATCTCTTAGGAAATTATAAAAAAAGGCTTGGAAATATTTTTAAAATAACTCTTGAACTCTTGAATTAATAGAAAGAGGAAAAAATGGCTTGGAGAAGAAGAATAAGGCTTGGGCGTGAGCCCTAAGTGGGGCGATAAGGCGAGAGATAAAGAGAGTGAGAGTGTGTGAGAATTTCTTCTTTTTTTTCACTTTGTTCTTGGAGAGGATTGTAAGGAGATTGATTTTTCTATACAAGGAGAGTTTGATTTAAATCAGAGATATATATTTTCATTGTATTTTGATTTGAATTTAGTACTTTATTTGTATGGTTTGAAAGTCTTGTTCAATGAAAAGTTCTTGTTGTTTCTCCATGTGTAGGAAGTAGTTTTCTCTACTCTTCCCTCTTATAATGAATTAGTATGCATGTGTAGGATATGGAATTGAGTAGAGTGAGAATATATTGTGATGATTTTACTTTTGTTCTTAATTTACATGTAAAATTGATCAACTTGCATGTTAAAATCTGTTGTGAGAACATGTAAGATCTGTGACATGTAAGATCTGTGAAATGTAAGATCTGTGAAGGTGTTGTCTCAATCAACTGTGGTAGAATCACATGAGATTGTATGGATGAGAATGTAGTCCATATGGTTGACAGCAAATAAATAGGAAAATAATCTTTGATGGGTGTACAATTAGAGGACTTTTGAGTGACAGGCTAAAACCCCCTAATTTGGTCTATGATTTTAGGTTTGATGTGAGATGTTAGCCTCCAGGTGGAGGGATAAGAGAGAAATCTAGAGTGAGAGCTAGTATCTTCCCTGCCTAGCCCGTCTTCAATACTATTTAAAATTTAGATTAACCAATGTTGTTTATAGCATCTCTAGTAAGGGTAAAGAATATAATGGCTCCTATTTGTCAAAATCTCTCTCACTACTTGTTTTACCTTTACAAATGTCACTAATTTCATTGTATGAGGAATGGTACTTTTAATATATTAAACTCCACTTTCTAATTTTCACTAAGTATTTTAGTTTAGAAGTAGAAGCAAGGGTAGTGATAATTGTAGGATATAATCAAAACCAAACCTTTATCAACCTTCCAAGCTAGGGCGTGTTATTCTAGACAAGAACTTCTCTTGAAAGCCGTCATGATTAACCTTTATCTCCGTGGGATTGATATTCATGGCTTAATCAAAAAGCCCTATATTACTTGATAACGATACATATACTTACGTATAATCCCTACAAATATAATTAAAATCTTACTTTGCTTGGAATCAAGTTTTTAGTGTTATTATCAGAGATTAGAATCTTTAAGTAGTGGTGTCAACTTCATAATTCCTTACATATAAAAAATATCGGGATCAGGTTCTCACACTTATAAGTGTCTTTCCCACATAAGACGACGTATGCATAGGGATAGACACTTACACACTTCAGGAGAAGTTGGCTCATATATAATCCATCTTTTCCCTACGATGTTTCATGGAGTGACATAGGTATTTTTTTATCGTGTTGAATATGAGTTATGCTTCATAGCCACCTAAGTGATGTGAGGAATAATGTGTGTCCACTGAAGGATGTGATTCTCACTCATATGAATCACATGACTAAGTATGTTTGGTACTTTGCATCTTTGCATGTTTGTCATTTGAATGCCATTCACATGTCATATTCTTGACATTTCTCATATTTCTGCAACATTTTTACATGTTCGACTTTTCTTACATATCTATTGCATATTTTTCATGTTTGCAAGTGTGCTCGGTGAGTGCCTCTTGGGTAAAGAGTAAATCCATTTCATAGGTATCCTTTAAGTCAATGCAAACTCACTTATAGCTGGTGTCTGCTTGTTGTATGGCCCCAGGTCCCCCGGGCCGATGTAATTCCTTTCTATAGGTACCTATTTTATATGTACATCCTGTTTGTGTGTGTCATGTTGCATGTAAGCATCTTTTCAACCATTTTCATGATGTTTACCTCACCCTTCTGGGTTCCCATTGTGATTATTTTGTGTTTTGATCAAACAACCACATTGTGGGCTTCTTGCATGTATGTATGCTTGCCCATTTTTCCTTGATGTCTTGTCCTACTCATTAGGAGAGTCACTCACTTGTTGGTTGTGGTCCTCAAACGAACATTACTCGTGAGGATGCCTAAGAGAGCAATGTGAGTTTCTATATCATGAGTAACAAATAGTATGACTGTGTTAAGGAACCATGACTATAAAGTACGTCACCTAATTGTTACAGTTCTAATATCTGTGGTCTGAAATTTTATAACATAAGGAATTGATACTTTTACTTTTATAAGTATTCTCCGCCTACTTTAAAACTATATATGTTAGATTATATATAAGTCCATCCCTTTTAAAATGTCACCTCTTTCTAATGACGTACTGAAGATCCCTTGGATCCTTAGAACAAGGCCAATATGGTGATCCAGTCAAAGTCATACACTAACCGATACTTTACTCTAAGCACTTAGAAGTTGGTTAGGATAATTTTGTTTAGATGGTATGCTAGGTTATGTCTAGGATATTAGGTAGTATTTTTAACGCATCTGACTATAGTTCTCTGTTGCCTTTTATTGTTTTGATTTGACTTATTTTCCTGCTTGCCAATTTGAATGCTTAAAATGAATTTTATTGTTTATTTATGTAGTTTGTCAAGGAATCATGAATGCAATATAGGCTCTTTATAATTTAAAACTCTAACTTTATTACAAAATTCTAATAAATTATTCAAGATAATGAAAATTTTAAGATTAAAATATTCAGTACTTTAAAATCTACACTCTTACTTTTCTGCATGGCCTTCAAGACCAATTTTAAATGAGTTGCATTGCATGAAAAGCACCAAAGCTATATAATAGGGCCTCCACGCTTAGGAATGTTTAAGATAATTGCATTCATATTGCATGTCTCGAGGAGAAGCCTCCGTGCTTCTCCTACCTGAGTGGCCCAGTATAAATTTCTACTTAGATACTTGCCTAATGTGTTTAGGGTGTTAGAAGGCTCTCGACCCATATGGGTGTAATTCCTTTTTTTACAGCATTTTTAGCTTTGTAGCTAACCTCCCTTTCTCCTCTTTTTCTGCTACATTCTTGCCACTTCAGTGGGTATAAGTCTCGCCTCTTGGAGCTCCACCTGTAGTCATAGAATAGAGTTTCTTTCCTCTGAACTTAAGGTTACCAAGGTCCCCGTGGATGACACAATTCATGGATTGCTCATTGACAATCTCTAGATGTGTTGGGTTTACTACCTTCACGACTAGTTACACTTAAGGTTATAGTGGCTTGGGAGTATGGGTTCTACCTCTACCTTTTAAAATTACTCTACCCTTCATCTTGTTGGGACTCTTTTAGCCATGTTGTTCCATTGAATTCATTGATATCATCTTGATGGCCATATTACTGATGAACTTCTGCCCGTTTGGGATAAGATGATGCAACCTCTACCCTTATGCTTTGATGAGCTCTGACATGTAGGGATATCCCGTTGAGATGATTTTGGTTATTTTATAGGTTATGAAGCCGATGAGCTGCTACCCATTTGGGATGTATGAGACTCATTCTCTGCTCTATGGCTTAGCAAGAGCGTTGAAAGCATCAATGATTTCCCATACAAAAAAACCATTCTTTGATGATCTTTCATACAGTGTATTCATGGTATCCCCCAGGATGTAGTTAGCCAAAGAGATGCATTCCTCTTGGAGACTCTTGACACTGTAGAACAAAAATTTTCTTTTATGTTGGGATTCTCTTATGGATGTTGTGTTTCAAGATACTTTGATCCAATCTTGTTTGGATGTATACTTTTAACCCATCACACTAGGGTTGTCCATATATAAGCCTTCTCCTTGTTTGTTTTTATTTGTTTGCCTATTTATTGTCTTATATCCTTCTTTTTGATTCCTCTCCTCTTCAAATCATTTATAATGATCCAGGAGGGAGATTTATTTGAATAAAGGAATTATATGACGATATATAACTAAACAAGTTGTTGACTTCGAGTCTTTAAAACAAACTGAGAAAAATAGTGTGTTTTTTTCTTAAATTATTGGTAGACTCATTAAGAATTAAATTTCTTACCCAATATAATAATTTCAACATAATTTTTTTTAAATTAATTGAAATTCATAACCAAAAGAACAAAATAAAGAAATTATGGCATTCACACATTAGAACAACATGCATATAAAATAACAAAATTAATTACGACTTAGAAATAACCAAAAAAAGATCACTTTAGACATATTCATTTAATATTGTTTACATTCATTGACTTCAGGCCCTCACTCATTGCATGAAAGGGTTGAATTATCCGTTGAAGATCACCACCTTATATAGTAAGTCTGCATTTGCATATAAATTTGTCTTATGAGCAATTTTTCCGAGCATTCATTATCAAGGAAATGCAAACATATACATAATTTATTTTATTTGATCGGTACGAAGATTTTAAGAAAATACTTGGGTGTGGTGAGTTATAAAATTTTAAATGTAAAATTGCAAAAATATTTTCACATTAATCTTAGGGCATCTTACATACCAGTCATACTTGGGCACCCAAATTTTTATAATCAAGTTGTAAAATCTACTTTTTCTAATAATTAATAGCTTAACCTATCATACATTCATTGAGACCGGTTATGCATTATTTTAACTATGATTAGGTGGTTTAGATGACAACCATTTTTAGATAGGGTTTTAATTCCATTGTATGTATGTATGTTTGTTTGTGGTCTTTTCCTCTTCCTTCAGATAAGATTCTTGAGATTTCACTTCTTTCAATGAACCTCACCTTTAGTGTTGAGGTTCTAAGGTGATTCATTAAGTTTTGACATAATTCTTCACATTTTAGGCTTTCCCAGGATTATATATCATGTGATATAAGTCATGAATTTCTAATAAAATATCAATTTAAAATATAAAATATTCTCAAAATATATAAATCCAAAGAATAGGATAATTTTCACTTTTGAGCTTTCCCATTTGATATTTTAATTATCAATCATGAAAAGTGAAATTGGAATTCCTCAAAGACAGAACCACAGCCTCAATCAAAAGTTTTCTTAAGACATTATTTCTTAAAGTAATTGATTATAGGGGTTTTCCTGTATAGGAAGTTAGTAACACAGATTAATCTAAACTCTATCTATACTTCAGAATAGGTAGAGAAAAGATCTGTTGGTATAATGACGACCAAGCAAGCATCTTAAATTTCTTTATTTAAATAATTAAATTTCTCATGAAGAGATAGTTTCATATATTGAGATGATGTACTACTCTTAATGTCATGTTTGGATATTTAAAGAATTAAATATTTGAAATCCTTTTGGTCATTATTTCAAACCAAACCGATATAAAAATAGCAAAATCGATAAAAAAATTTAATAAAGAAGAAAATAAAATACAATAAAATCAAGACTTTGCATATTGTAGACTAAAATTGCCATCTCCAAATCCTTCTTATCCTCCTTCTTTCCCTTCTTTGCTTCACTAGGCCAAGTAGCACTCTTCACTTGACACTCATACGTCCTCATAATACAGTAATCAATATGACACACACGCCATCATTAACACTCACTGTACCCTACCTTTGTTAATTTTATCTATTTTTCTACTCCTAAACTGTCATTACTGCCTTAAAATTTAAAATTCAAAGTGCATAATTATTCCTAGTCTGGTATTCACACTATGGCGCTCTAGATATAGCATTTTGGAACTTTGAGTCTAGCGTCAAGATCTTTATCTGTTAGCTCTTTACTTTGGCATTAATAGAACCGTGGTGCTTTGAAGTGTACCATTGTGGCGCTCCAATCCCGTGTTACTCCATTGGGTACTTGGTGTTGTGAACCTCTCTTAAATCCTGTTGTTGGAAGGATCTATCATGGTGCCTAGGCACTAGGCATAGAGCTGCAATGTATAGTAAATTTCAACAAATGTCCATGAATTTTTGTTTGGTTTTTCCAGCATAAAAATAGAAAATTATACAATATATGCATAACAACATGCAATAAATACATATTAGGACTATCTTAAAGTGTTTTTCTCACTAAACAATTCATTCCCTATAATCACTAACATTACATTAATGTAAGTAATTACCTATAAAAATTATACGCAGTATTGATGCCCATGTTGATGCCATTAAAATCATTATTTATCATTACTAAAAATATATGTTCATAATATCACTTTTAAGGCTAATGCACATTATCAATGCATGTCATTACCTATAATTCCAATGGATATCTCCATTGAATAACATTACCTGCAAAGTTGATATATGATATCAACACTTATATTGAAATAAGTTGACATCACTTGTCATTACTCACAACATAAATGCAATGTCATAACCAATAATAATGACTTATATTTTCAACACACGCCTCAATTTAGAGATCAATTTCAAATAAACAATAGATTCTTTGGTCTATTATTTCATATTAATAATATCATTTTATCTGAGCTAGACTCCAAGATTGTTTTCTAATTTATTTGCATAAAAATTATAATCTCTCTTCTAACTCCTCTTTCATTTATATGTGTATTAAATTTTTATATAACACTATGTTGCTAAACTCTCTCACTCAATCAACATGATTTTTTTCACACAATAACTTATTTTAATGTACGTGAAATGACTCTATGATATAGCACATACTTTATTATAACCTAGAAATATTGTTTACATTAATATCTTAGAAAAGATTTTAGGTAACTTCTTCACTATTAATTGAACTATCAATTTTTAAAGAAGCAAGTTAAGTTCGCGGTCTATTTGATTACACCATAAGAAAAATAACATTGTAAAAAAGATTTGTTTTTCTTTTTCGTTATTTATTATTACATCAATTGAATATGAACAAGGACTAGCGGGCATCTATTATGATAGTCTTAAAAGAATGTTCAAGCTAGCATCTCTAATATAATTATATTCAAGCAATACTTTCATCAAATTTATTTATACATTCAAAAAACCTTAATAATAACTATCTTTCTCAATATTTCTTGTAAATATAATAAATTTTATAAGAAACTCTGAAGCAATTTTAGACATCTAATCCTATGATTAGGCTTTTACTTCTTTGGCAATTTCATATCCATAATCTCAAAAGAATAACAACACTGATAATATAGATAATTTTTTTTCTTAGACCTAGGATACATGTGAATGTTAACTCATTTAAATTAAGCTATAATCATTCATATGGGGATTTAACCTCATTCACATGTATTAACATTGTTGTGAAAATTTTAAAAGATAAGCTGTGGATTGGCAAAAATGTTTAGTGGATTTATCTCGATCTCTACAACACAGATTAATATAATTGAGTAATATCTTGACAAATAATCTCAAATTTGTCAAATTTTCTTCGTGTATTTCTCTTAACTTCTTCCATATGAGTTAATATTATCATGTCATATTCTAAGAGATAATTTTGAATAAGTTAAAAGACCTTAATCTAATTTTTCAATATCTTTGTTATACGTCAACAGTTGGAGTAGTACTCCTTACTGAAAACCTAAGAAGGATAAAAATTTTAAAAATTTCCTTATGAGCCTTCCTAACACAAATATAGCAATTAGTTAAAATTATGACATTATAAAGCTTATATTATCACATCAAAACTTATATATATATATA
>NW_018252099.1:143190-147177 GCF_001263595.1 Phalaenopsis equestris | reverse complement strand
TATATATATATATATATATACACTTATATATGTATATATATATATGTATATATTCGTATATATCCATATGTACATATATGTATATATCCATATGTATATATATGTATATATCCATATGTATATATATGTATATATATGTATGTATGTATATCTATATATCTATATGTATATATATGTATGTATGTATATATATACACATAATGTATATATGTGTATATATATACATATATACATGTATATGTATATATATATTGTATATATACATGTATACATACATACATACATATACATATATACATGTATACATACATTCATACATATACATAATATATATACAATATATATAAAGATAAAGTGAAGCAAGCCAGTATGTGTTGAATAAGAGAAAATTATAATTTCATATTCACATATTAAAATGCAAAACAAATTAATATATCTATAAAATGTCAACAAATTTCTCATCACTATAAATATGAATCATCTTATTGAAGTTACTCGCCCCATCATCTTCCATGTCTATGATTGAGTTCCTCGAAGTTTGGTTAGGGAAGTACTCCTTCAAAAATTTTAACTATAGTTTAAGGAACCAGTCAATTTATTTCAAGAATTCATAAATATATTTCCTTCTAGATATTACTGTTTTAGGTCCACCTTCATTAAGTAATGATATGTTGGAGGTACCTTGAAGTTTTCTATGATTTTGTACGCAGTTCTCTTACATTGTGGACTTTTATGAACTCTAAAGATATTATTTTTGGCGTTGGTTTTAACTTTTATATTAATAAAAAATCAGCCTTTTAATATATATATATATATATATATATATATATAGTCATTATTTCAATGAGATAATCACTTCAAGAACAATCAAAATGATCCCTTTTGTGGTACCATCATTCTTAACATTTCTCGCCAAAAAAGATTTATGGAGGAAACATAGATCACTTAATTTTATTTTCAATTACATCAAGCATGTTGAAAATTTAATTTTTTATGTAGCCTATTTGAAAATTTTCTTAATAAAATTCTTTTGCCAAAATTATTTGTAAAGCTTCTACACATTAAGGAGAGATTTTATAAATAAAAAATAATAATAATTCATTAATTTTATTTGTATATCAATTGCAATAAATTCTTGAAATATATAATTAACAAAAAAAAATTTATTAATATCTTTTTCATGAATTTTTAAAAAAATTAAATATCGAGAAAAAAATAACATCTACTAATTCAAAAATTTTAAAATTTTTTGAAATTTTAAATGATCATAAAAATCATTAAAAAAAAAAACATAATTTCAACATAAGGTGCCTTAAATTTTAAAAAAAATAAAAAATAAAAATGACAAAGTTTAGCAACAAGAAAAGAATTAAGAGAGCCATAAGGACTTTAGTGGTCTTCTAAGAAAAAAATCATACTTAAATTCAAGGAAAAGTAAAGAACAAGCAAGAAACTTGCTCCAAAATAGAAAAACCAGCATACTAACCAAGTTATCAATATTTTGAAGGAATGTCTTATTGTCTTTCCTTCTACATCACTTTGTTGATGAATTGCCACATTATCATCTTTCATCATTTTATTTTACTTACCAAACTTTAAATGCAATTGTCTTCCCAATTGAAGAAAATAAGAACTAAAAATGGGGCAAAAAATCTCATCCACCTATATGATCCATTTGATAAGGATAATCAACAAAAAATTTTTTAGTAATTCTCACTTCAATCAATGTACCAACTTCAACCGGAGTTGAATTTATATTTTAGAAGTTTTATTAGGCTCATAGCCATGCAATGTGATTCATGTTGATGTTTCGAGAGTGATAATTTTTTTTTTAATTTTTTAAGGTAATAATGTCGTGTCATAAAAATTTCTAATACTCAGTATATATTATCAGATGATAAATATTTTAACATCAAAAAAATGGGGTGAATGAAGTCGCCCTAAAATTTATTTGATCATGCATAAATCTCAAGGCAATATTTGAGTTGGAATATTCAAGAATTAAATTTAGTGCTATCTAAAATTCTAATGCCAACAAATTTATGGCTCCATTGAACATCTCAATGAGATGAATCTACCAATGCCAATAGTAATTTGATTTTACTCCAAATGAACCTAAATCAAACACTTAAAACATATTTAAAAAAAAATTAGTTATTGATTAGAGGACCAAATGATCGTCAAATCTTTAATGCTAACATTCAAATCAATTATCTTGATGAGCTAAATTTGATGAGCCTAATATTGCTTAATTCTAATATTATTAAGGTACTTAAATATTTTAAAAAATTATTTGTTAAGTAGGATTATCTTAGGACATTTAATACAAGGTTTTGGAATTTTACTAAATGAAATCAAAATATCACTCCAACAAATGATAAATATACTCTCATTCTCTATTTATCTACCATCACAACTATACTATTTTCTTCTAATCACAATTATCAGATTGCCTCCATCAATTAAATCCATTAGACTACTACATTAATCATCAATGTCAAATTAACAACACCCAATCATCACCACTGAATGGAAATAATAGGATTATGATTGCCATCAAATCACCACCATTAAACCATTATTATGAAATAATTACATTTATCAAACCAATGCCACCATTGAGTTGCAATTGAACCATTATTTCCTAGCCATCATTATCAGAATGATGTACCTGACCACTCTTTATAGATCAATATTGCTTGACCATAACATTTAGAACTGCCACCCAATATTTGATAACAAAGATCACTACGAGTGGTGGCCATCACTTGGTCACCATTATTTAATTATCATGTCCAAATGATAGTCACACATCCATTATTGCTTAACTGATATCACTTACTTGTGATCACCGAACAACTATCTCTTAACCATCATCACCTTATTTCTATCAAATAATTATGGACTATTATTTATCTCTGCCTAATAATATACTCTCATCGTCACTAATAATGTTAATGTATCTCGTATCTAAATGACTAATGCATGTCATCAACAATAATGTTGATGTCAGTTGAATTCATCGCATACTATCACCATTAAAGTTGCTTCACACAATTAACTATTAAAATGAAGCAAGGTATTAATGCTAATGATAATGCCAATTTCACGTGTAAGTGTTTTTTTCTTTTTTGTAATATTTTATTTTTATAAAATTGCAACGTAACAATATTGATCAAATTAATATTTTATTTTTTTGTAATATTTTATTTTATTTCTAGAAAAATAGAATGATAGTAATTTATATTCATTGATCAACATTCAATATTTGACCGCTGAAGTTGAACGCAGCTATTTATTTTGACTTCGAATAATTAGATTAGAAACTTTGAATTAAAGATTTTTCTACTTTTAAAAAGTAAAATAATAAAGATGTGGTGCAATATAATAATGCCTCCTAATGTTTTAGATGAAGTTTCATCTTCCTCAGCTATCTAAATATATATATATATATATATATATGTATATTAAATGAGCATTGATTCACCATCAAAAACTTTTTATATTTTAACTTAAATTTCAATTTAGTTTTTAAATAAAAGTACATTTAAACTTTAGTTTAAAATCATCTGGAATTTTTATTTCAACAAAATATCAGTCAAACTAACTGGCTCGACGAAACGGACTATTGATAATTTCAGCATCTAAACACTTTAAAATTTATTTCTTAATAACCTCTTTCATTACAGGATTTAATCTCCTTTGCGGATCAGCCCTATCAGCCCTGGGTTTGTCCAGATTAACTCTATGCATACAAATTGAAGGACTGATTCCTTTAATATCAGCAATTGTCCATCCGAAGGCTTTCTTAAAAGTTTTCAGAATTTTCATCAGCTTTTCTTCTTCTTTCTTTGTTAACTTCGAGGAAATTATTACAGGTAAAGTAGAGGAATCTCCTAAAAAGGCATATTTTAAATGTTTAGGAAGTAATTTCAACTCAAGTTTTGGAGTTTTTTCAATAGATGGACAAAATGATTTTTTCAATAG
>NW_018252099.1:141567-143053 GCF_001263595.1 Phalaenopsis equestris | reverse complement strand
TCAAATTTTTCTTCATAAGTAGTCTTGAAATGGCATTCACTCAGATATCTTATAACATCCATTCTATAGCATTCATCATCTTTACCTTTTGCAGGGTATTTCATTGATTTTGAAATGTTAAAAGTAACAGTTTGATCATTTAAGCGCATTGTAAATTCCCCTTCCTGTACATCTATCATTGCTCTTCCTGTGGCAAGGAAAGGTCTCCTCTAAATGATAGGTACTTTATCTCCCACCATATCTAGCACAATGAAATCGACAGGAAATATAAACTGATCCACTTTCACTAGGACATCTTCTATAACTCCTTTAGGATAGGTTATTGAACGATCTGCTAACTGCAGAGTTATAGTAGTTGGGATTATTTCTCCTAATCATACTCTTTTAAAACATAAGGTTAATGCTTGCACCTAAATCACATAAACAGCACCTAAATCACATAAAGCTTTTCCATAAAATATGTCTCCTATTGCACATGGAATTGTAAAGCTACCAGGATCTTTAAGCTTTTAAGGAAGTTTCTTTTGAATTATTGCACTGCATTCTTCGCTTAGTAGTCTCATTATCTTCAAACTTCATTTTTCTGTTGAGAATATCCTTCATAAATTTTACATAGCTTGGCATTTGTTCTAAGGCTTCAGCAAATGGAATATTGATTGTAAGCTTCTTAAATATTTCCAGAAATTTTGAAATATGCTTATCCAACTTATGTTATCAAAGTCTCTGAGGAAATGGAAGTGGTAGTTTTTCTAAATCAATTTTCTGCAGAGAAATAGGTCTTTCAGAATCTTTCGGAGCATTCTCTTTTGATTCTGCAATTTCTTCTCTCTCAACTTTAATCTTTTTGAACCTTACCTTCCAACTCTCTTCCGCCTCTAAGTTGTACGGCTTTAACTTTCTCTTTATTTTGGTCTTTTAAATTTGATGCAGTATTACTAGGAAGTGTTCCTTGGAATCTATTACTTAATGAACTTGTGATTTGCCCAAGTTGATTCTCAATATTTCTAATTGTAGCTCCTTGACTTTGTAACTGATTACCCATTTGTAACACCACTGCTTCTATAGACAACTTCTTTCCTTAAATTGTGTATTACTATTGATTCCTGGAGGATAAGTAGATCTATAATTATCATTCCCTTAGTTGTTCCAGTTTCCCAATGGGTTTACTTGGTTGTTCCTCCATTGCTGATTATTATCACCTGAATTGTTATTCCAGTTAAAGTTGGGATGGTTCTTCCAACCTGGTTATAATAATTGGAATATGGGTTATTTTTCTTATTATGTATGGAATTTAGAGTTTCTATTGATGTTTGAGAATCTACCATTTGTCTTAATTAATTCTCTTCAATCACTGAAATTGGTTGTGAAAATATCATTCCAAATTGGTCTAACTTCCTTGAAATTACAGCAACTTGATTTGCTAACATAGTAAATGCATCAGTTTCATGAATATTGGTTACTTTCTTTGGATTCACCCTCTCAGAAG
>NW_018252099.1:114813-141296 GCF_001263595.1 Phalaenopsis equestris | reverse complement strand
AGTTTTTTATGGTGGAAAATATTTAGTATGGAATTTTTGTGCTAAATCACCCCAAGTTCTGATAAATTCAGGATTCAACCAATTCAACCACATCTTAGCTTTATCCCTCAGTGATAAAGGAAATAACCTAAGTCTTATGACATCATCTGAAATACCATCGTATTTAAATGTGGCACATAATTTTAGAAAATTAGTAAGACGTAAATTTGGATCTTCAGTTAGTGATCCCCCAAACTAATTATTTGATAACATTTGAATAATAGCAGGTTTAAGCTCAAATGAATTAGCCACTACAGTATGTTTTTGAATACTACAATGAAGTTCATCTACAGTAGGGTTGGCATAATCTCTTAGAGGTCTAAACTCTTGATGAATTTCAGCATTTTAATTACTTTGGTTTGTTATTTCTGTAATTTTTTTTGGATTTTTCAAGATTTTTAATTTCTTTGGTTTTTCTAGTTTTTCTAATAGTTCTTTCTAATTCAGAATCGTATGACACTAGTCCTTCAGAACCTGAACTACGCAAACACTAACATAAAATAAAAACAAAAATAAAATAAATACATACAAAATGAGATGCAATATTTAAATTTTAAATAAGACTTTCTAAAAATAAAAATTTACTTAGTTTTCTTCCCCGACAACGGCGCCAAAAACTTGATCCCTGGATACCTAATGCTTATGCACAGTATAGCAATAGTTCTGATGGTATTTTTCTCTTATATTTCCTTATTTTGCAATAAAACCAAAAACTTGATCCTGAAGAAAAATAAGAATTTAACTTTTTAGTTTATATATATTTATATTGGGATACTGCTCAAGTATAGTTATCAAGTAATATAGGACTTTTTGATTAAGACCTGAATATCGAACCCATAGGGAAGATTATACAATATGCACTTTTAGAAAGTTTTTCTATTTTTAAAAAAATAATTACTTAAAATAAAAACATTTTTTGTCAGAATTTAAAATTAAAATATTTTTGGTATTTTTGATATTTTAAAGAAACAGTAAAAAGATAACTAAAGTTTTTGTAAAAGAAAAGTACTTAGTATGAAATTATCTTTCTTCTTATCATGAATCAGTAATAAGTATACAAATTCTATTGTGGAAGTATGTAAATTGTGTTGTGCCAAATAGGGGAAATAATATTCTTTACCCTTATTAGAGATGCTATATAGAACATTGGCTAATTTAAAGTTTGAATAGTTCTAAAGACCGACTAAGCAGGGAAGATACTATCTCTCACTGTAGAGTTCCTTCGATTCCCTTCACTAGGTGGGATAACATTCTCGTATCATAACCTAAAACAATAAAACAAGTTGGAGACCTTAACCTGTCACTTTAAAGTCCTGTAATTCTACACCCATCAATGAATATTTCCCTATTTATTTGCACTCAATCATATGAACTACATTCTCATTCATACAACCTCATGTGATTCTTTCCAATTGTTAACTGAGATAATACCAGCCCGGTTCTTACATGTTCTCACAACAAATTTTAACATTTGGATTGACCAAATCAAGAATTAAATGAAGTGCATGGATTTAAATCATCACAACTTCTTCCAACATTAAAGATCAATACTCTCCATAACTTCCGTCCAAAACTTAATTACTTATCATTTTAAGAAGAAAAATAAAAAAAAACTACTTAGAATCCTTAGGAAAAACAAAACCACACATTAGTTTAAAAGAAGAAATCATTGTCAAACCAACAACAAGTCTTTATTAAATCCAAAAGTAGTCTAAAACAAAAAGATAAAAATTTATCTCAAGTCCTCCACCAAAATCTTAAAGTTCCTTTGAATCTCTTCTCTCTTACAATCACTCAAAACAAAATAACAAAAAGAATAAAGTAAATAAAAATTTATACCTGAAAATCTCTCCGAACTAACTCTCCAGAAAAGAACTTTCAATATTTGCCAATATTTTCAAGACTCTTTTCTAAGTCCTCTCTTCTTTCTTGTATAGTTTTCCAAGAGGTGCCTTAGGATCTCTTCAAAATGTGTCTTGATTCGATGTATTTGCCCAAGAGATGCATTCTTTCATGATAATTTTTGTCCATGGTGGTTACAACCACCTATTATGCCAATGGGTGCCTCAAAAACCTCTTTAAAATTCATGAAATCCGATTTTACTCATCTAGTAACTGGCACTGGTGCTTAAGCGCGGGGTTTCGGTGCTTAGGCGCGGCCTTCTCTGTTTAACCGGAACTTAAGCGCCGGATTTGGCGCTTAGGCGCCAAAACTCTTTTGCACAATTTTTCACCTTTTTACTCCAAATTTTTCACCTTTTTATACTCCAAATTTGATCCTTTTTTACTCCTTTAAGCATTTTTTCCATTTTCACTTTTATCTGCAAGAAAAACACAAAAATATCTTCCATTAAAGTGCAATATCTCAAAAATAGGTATAAAATGTGTCTAAAAACACTATATATTTTAGGTGTATCAGTGACCAATAACAACCTACTCATGCAGCTCCCAACTTTGGCCTCTACGGCATACAGACATTCTTACATCTCGTGCAACTCTCAAATCTAGTTTTTACGGCCTATTAACGTTATCACAGTTCATGCAGCTCCCAACTCTTTCTATTGCAACCTATAAACTTTCTCATAGCTCATGCAACTCCCAACTTCAGCCTCTACACCTACGGATGTTATCATAACTCACAACTCCAGTCTCTTGGCCTATAAATGTTATCATATTTCAACCAACTCCTAAATTCAGCCTCTGCGTCCTACAAACATTATCACAACTCATGAAGCATTCAACTCTGGCTTTTGTGACCAATGAATTTTATCACAGCTTATGCAGCTTCCAACTATAGCCTAAGTGGCTACAAACATTATTACAATTCATACAACTACCTCTGTGGTCCACAAAAGTTGTCACAATTCTTGCAACTTACTACTGATGCCCAAAAACTTTCCATGAAATAAGTCAATCAATCACACAATTATACTGATCCCGACTTTCTATATAGATGGAAGTAAAATGTGATGTATGCGATTAATTTCCTTAATAAATATTCTTAATTTGCAACGGCTGCCAAAATCTTGATTCAAAGCAATGGCTAGGTAAATTTTTCCCTATGAAGCAAATAAGAATGCAGCTATAATATTTCAATATGGGATACTATGCAAGTATACGTATTGTTATCAAGTAATATAGAACTTTACTGAGTGGTTATTTAGCATTTTATATTTGTATGAAGATCCAACGCATACATAGATAAAAAAATAAAAATTAAGCAGAAAGAGATACCTCAACTTTCTATGTGGAAATCTCTGGAAAGGGAAAAAAATCTTTAGGCCTAGAACTGTTGAAATAATTTACTATTTAATTGTGAGTACATAGATTCACTCTTCTCCTAAATTAGGAAAGATGGATTTAAAAATTTATGCAGTAGAATTTCATTGATAATAGTCATTATTTGGTTATAATTATGTAGTTCTCAGTGATACCAAACAACAAGAGTCGTAATTTGTTAGAAGGTAGTAGTCTATAGTAAATGTTATGCATGGTGGTTGTAGCATCAGCTTGTCGTATAGGTCATAATTGAAATCTATGATAGAAGTTGTCCGGGTAGGCCATTGATGGTTGCTTCAGAAGTGTCGGTTAGCCAAAGAGGCCATAGTAGCGACTTGCATGAGTTGTGAGCAACCTAGGTCATAGTTGGCCACATAGGGTGTAGGTAAAAGTTGTGATAACATTCGTATGTTGTAGAGACTAAAGTCAGGAGTTGTATGAGCTATGGACCACATAAGTTTTAATTGATCATATAGGTGTAACAAGAGTTGTAATAACACTTGCAGGCTCCAAAGGTCAGAGTTGAAATATACATGAATTGTGATAACATCTAGAGGTCATGGAATTTGGTGCTACATGAGATGTGATAACATTTATAGGTTGTAGAGGCCGAGTAGTAAATTGTGATAACATTTGTAGACTGTGGAGGTCGGAGTATGTGATATAAGGTAAATTTGTCTATTTTTTTGTATTAAATATCATTTTTATTCATAATTTATCATGATTTTATTCTTGAGGAAGGTTCTTTATGGTATTTTGTAGGCTATATGTTTCAAGCACTCAAAATGAAGTCAAAATGCATGATATGGTGCTCAATAGTGTGACCATGCTAGATCTAGGCATGACTAAATCTGGGCATGACCATGATAGATCTGAGCATGATCATGTCCGATAGGCGTGACCACACCAGAACCGGTGTGACCACGCCAGTTTTGGGCGTGACCATGCCGCCGGATTAGCATTTCATGCTTGACCACATCAGCAAAGCAGAAAATATTTTTGAAAAGAAATTTCTAGGTAAAACTAATACCATAACTATAAAAATTGATTTTAGAGAAGCTGTGAGAGGAGCTTGAATCCATTAAGTCTTTTGGATGCTCTCTAGGAGAGATTTAAGGGTTTGAATATAAAGCTTAGAGTTCTTTTCATCTTCTTTAAAGGAGAGAACTTTTAGGGTAGTTTTTCTTTTTTCTCTTTTCTTCTAGTTTGTTGAGGTTTTGTTGAGTTGTGAGAGAAGAGGTTGAGTGTATTTGTATGAGATGAGATCATCAAGTAATTTATATTAAACAAAGAGAATCACTATATAATGCAAGTGTTGATTGGCTCGGTGAGCGTTTTTTTGTATCTCATGTGTTGTTCTTTTTTTTTATTCCCACAATAACAAGTATTGCTACTTTCTTATTTCATAAATGGTAAGTAACCTAGCTTTCATACTCTAGTGATGTAAGTTTTATTATTTTACTACGGTTTTTATTCTATTGATTTTTTATTTCCCTCGACACCTTTTTTATGCATAATCTTATGATACAGATGTGTTAACCTTTCAATCATAATTTACTTTTTATCATACGTAATAAGAATGTTAAGAATCTCTCATGAACTATGACTTCTAACTGTTGTGTAGTGGAATGAGTAGTTTAATCACAAAAACGTGATAGAATATGCATATTTTATTAGAATATTGCAACCTAGAAAGACTATATGAAGAATTTTGAGAAATTTCATAGAGTTAAGTGAAGCTTAACTGTAACTTCTTCTGACCTAAATATAGGCTTAAGAAGGCTTGAGTATGAATCTTGCTTATCTGAAGAACTCAACAATTTGTCCTGCCATATATATTTACTGTATTTTTAGGATTGTTAGATTTATCTCTTGAATTCGACCATTTCAAACTAGATTTAGCAGTTCAGTGAACTAGAACTTTGTCTGTTATAAATATTTTGACACTACCATTGTAAGATTGATACGTGATGCGGGCGGTTTTGTGGTGCGTTGTAAATATCTTTCAATACCACAATACACACATGACAACATGAGTAGTAAATATGTAGTTAAATCTCAATAAAAATAAATTCAGTATAAATAATTTTATCTTTTAAAATCTTTAAGCTATCAAACTGTAATAATAACATAAGTATAAGTATTGCTCAAGTAAAAAAGGGCTCTAATGAAGTCCTAAGTCACGATCCCACAGGGAGTTGGAAATTCTTATGGTTATAACGTCAAACACAATATTCAAACTTTAAATCTTAAGTAAGCAAAACAAATCTAAAGTAAATTTAATGTGTGCTAAATGAAATAAAGTTAAAAGAACTAAGTTAACATAACTATTTGCTAAACTTCAAAAGTAAACTTAAAAAGGCTAAACAAAGCTTTGTAGTGAAGAGTTCAAATTTAAGAAGTCATCCCTCCCCTTTACAATGAGTTTATGTATTGTTAATAATTAAATTCATTTAAAATACATATAAATTTGTATTGTGTCAAATAAGAGCAATCCTATTTTTTACCCTCTGAGAGTGCATAAATAACACTGACTAATTCAAAGTTTGGTCCCTAAATCTGTGGTTAGGTTAAGAGGATACTAGTTGTCACTCCATAGCTCTCACTTCTCCTTCCCATAAGGGCTAACAATCTCACTTTAGATTCTAAGCAACTGGACCAAATTGGGGATTTTAATCTGTCACCTTTAAATCTCCAATTCCATGCCCATCAAAGTATATTTCCTTATTTATTTGCACGCAACCCCATGGAATACATTCTCACCCAAGAAATTGATTATGACTCTTACCTCATTGTTGAAACCATAGTTCTTTCGAATCTTATGTTTCTCAACAAATTTTAACATTTCAATTGGTGAGATCAAAAAGTAAATGAAGATCAGAGTTTGAATCATCACAATTTATTGACGTTATAAATATTATATAACAAAATTAATTCTTCACAAAATCATATCTCATTATAGGTAGAAAGATAAAGAATACTACTCAGAATTCATGAGAAAGATACAAAAAAACATAGATTTTTTATAAAAAACAAGTTTACAAAGCAAAGAAACAAAATAACATAACTTATCTAACACTTCTTCTCAAGCAAATCCCTTGAAGTTCCCTTTAAGAACTTTCTCTCTTTGCAATCACACTTAATTCTCTCTTAAAAATGTAATGAAGAAATCTCTCACCTTCCCTCTCTTCTTACAAATCTAGAAGAAAATACTCTCTTTTCCCAAGACTTCTCTCTCACGCCAACTCTCCCTTCAAACCTCTCTCCCCTATCTTCTCTAGACTCTTCCCTCTCTTTTTAATTAATGTCATCCTTCATTTTCAAGACAATTCAAAATTCCCTCTTTTTTTTCAAAAGCCCCACCTTTTCACACCAAGGGACAAGTCCCTTCATTCAAGAGCCTCTCCAAAGTTTTTAGATAAATTAAATCACTGCATGAAGTGTTTGAAATGATTGGTGATTGAAGCCTTCAAAAACCACTCAAAAATAGTCACTAACCTCCTTACTCCGTTTTATTTCGTCTCTGGTGCCAGCCTGTTAAATTCCATGTTGTTCTGGATTTTGGCACCTCTGATGACAATGGTGGCACCGCTTCTTAGTAAAATGGCACCTCTAGCGCCATTTTCTAGTGCTAGGATGCTGAAATGCTCCTTTTTTACTCTAATTTTTTTCATTTTTGCTCCTTTTTGCTCCAATTTCCTAAAATCAATATATCTGCAACAAAACATGAAAATATCATTTTTAAAAGTGCAATATTACCAAATTTAACATAAAATGAATACATAAAATTGCACATTATTTAATTGTATCAATACACAAACTCAAATACCACATATTACTTGACACGTATACTTGTGTGATTGACCAACTTACTGCGTGGTAAGTTTTTGGCATCGTTGCCGGGGATAGTCATTAAAATTTTGTAATCTTAGGAGAATCTTAGCTTAAATACTCAGAGTTTAAATTTTAATTTTTTGTAATTTTTAACTTTTTCTTCTTTTTTGTTTTATTTTTTCTTATATTCAATTTTTTTTCAAAAAAAAAAATGTTTTAACACTTCAAAATGAAAAAACCTTAAGAAAATAAATATATACCTTTTTATGAGTATGTCAACCCATTTATGGCTAGCTTTTATATGAATTTTGAACAGTTACTGACAAACATTCGGGAAAACCAATTTATATCTTTTTAGGAGTATGCCAACCTATTAACGATTAGGAATCACATGAGTTTTGAACACCCTGCCATATGAACTTGGTTTGATGACCCACATTCCAATACCTACAACCCAAGTTGGATAACTTACCAAAACGTCAATTGAACTAGCAATGACCTAAGTGTAGAATACCAGTAGTGTTGGAGCCCCCAACCCAATCCTATAGAATATTGGAATAACTAGGAGAATGACTACCCTAAAGATAATGATAATTTAAATGAACTGGTAATAAATATTCAAAATAAATTACAAAATCAAAATGCGCCTTAAGAAACTTATAAAATCAAATGAAGCAATTAGTATTCTTAGAAACCTAAAGCATGTTAGAGGTAGTGGAGAGTCATAACTTTAAATCTAAAGAGATGGTCCTTAAAGAGTAGACTGAGTTGGATGATTTTTTATTTTCTTCAATGCAACCATTTGAATTGTGAGGGAGCTAGTTGATCATATATGACCGCCAATAAGAGTAAAGAGTTGGAAGATAGCCTTAGGTAAGAGTGTAACCCTTTAGAGTAAGATTACAAACTTGAATAACCTAAAAAGGATCCAACCCAAAATTTAGGAAGCCCTAAATTATCTTATAAGGATCCATTTCTTGCAATTTGTGTGGAAAATACTAAAATTCAAATAGGAGAATTCATTGAGAGGATTCCATATTTAGAAAATAACATTAAGAATGATCATCTGAATAAACCCCTTACATACCTGATACACCTAAAATTTATAGTGTTTTTAGACACATTTTTATACCTATTTTTGAGATATTAAGCTTTAATGGATGGTATTTGTGTGTTTTTCTTTCAGGTAAAAGTAAAAAACTGAAAAATGATAAAAGGAGTGAAAAAGGATCAAATTTGGAGCAAAAATGTAAAAATGGTGCAAAATTATTTTGGCGCCTACGAACTAGAACCATCTCTTAAGCACCGGTGAAACAGAGAAGACCGCGTCTAAGTGCTAGAGGCCTTGCGCTTAAGCGTCGGTGACAGTTACTTGATGGGTTAATTGATTTTGACAAATTTTGAAGGGACATTTGAGGCTTGAATGGACATTTGAGGCACCTATTGGCTAAAATGGGTGGTTATAACCACCAAGGATGAAAATATAATTAAAGGACTTGTGAAAGGAGTCATCTCTTAAATACATCGAGTCAAGACACATTTTGAAGAGATACCAAGGCACCTCTTAAAAAATTATAAAAGAAGGAAGTTGAGACTTTTAGAAGGGTCCTGAAGAGTTCTGAAAAGTTCTTGAAGAAGTTTGTGGAGAAACTTTTGGAGAAAATTTCAGGCACCACAAATTTATTTTTCCTTTTATTTTTAGTTTTATTTTGAGAGTTAAGAGTATTGTAAGAGGGAAGAGATCGAGATTCAAAGGAACTTCAAGAGTTTGGTGGAGTATTAGAGATAAGTTTTTATCTTTTGTTTTTAAACTACTTGTAGTTTTAATCGAGACTTCTTGTTGGTTTGACAATGATTCTACTTTTAAACTAAAGTGTGGTTTTGTTTTCTCCATGGATTCTGAGTAGTTTTCTTTATCTTTCTCCTTAAAATGATAAGTAACTAAAGTGTTGGATGAAAGTTCAGGAGAGTATTAATCTTTAATGTTGGAAGAAGTTGTAATGATTTAAATCCATGATTTAATTTTTTAATTTCATGTACTTCATTTACTTCTTGATCTAGCCCATCTAGATGTTAAAATTTGTTGTGAGAACATGTAAGAATCGAGATGGTATTGACTCATTAAACAATTAGAAAGAATCACATGAGATTGTATGAATGAGAATGTAGTTCATATGATTGAGTGCAAATAAATAAAGAAATAATCTTTGAATGATGTAGAGTTAGAGGAATTTAGAGTGACGGGCTAAAGTCCCCAACTTGGCTTATTGTTTTAGGTTTTGACACGATATGTTAGCCCCCAGGTGGAGGGAACCGAGGGAACTCTAGAGTGAGAGCTAGTATCTTCTCTGTCTAACCGGTCTTCAGAACAATTCAAACTTTAAATTAGCCAATGTTCTTTATAGCATCTCTAGTAAGGGTAAGGAATAATATTGCTCTTATTTGGCACACCACAATTTGAATACTTCCACAAATACTTATTATTGATTCATGATAAGGAGAAAGATATTTCGTATTAAGTGTTTTTCTTTTACATAAACTCAAGTTGTCTTTAATAATATTTTATTTCATTTTCAAACATTAAAAATACCAAAAAGAGTTTAAATTTTATTCCTATGATAAAAACTAAAGTTTTTTTAAAGTAGAAAGCAAAGTAGAAAGCTTGTTACTTTAATTATCGCATACTGTGAACAATCCCTGTGGGTTCGATATTCAGGGCTTAATCAAAAAGTCCTATATTACTTGAAAACGATATGTATAGTTGCGTAGTGTCCCAATATATATTAAGTTAAAAGGTTAAATTCTTATTTCTCCAGGATCAAGTTCTTGGCTATTGAAAAGTAAGGAAAGATAAGCAAAATATATAATCAAATACATTGTTATCCTTTTGCATATAAACAGTTGGGATCATTACCCTCTAAAAGACTGCTATCAAAAGGCGAGGGAATAGTGGCAAGAAAAACTAAAATTTCAGGATTTTATAAAAAACACTAAGACCAACAAAAAATTGAGAGAATGATCAGGGATTACTAAATTTGAATTTTAATCATGGAGGAAGACTTTTATAGTAATTTGTTAGCCTTAAACCAAATGTTATCTCAAGAGGCAGCCCAAGCATTATATGATGTGTTGAGCATGTTTTACTTTCTACATTTGCTTTGAAATTTGTTTTGAATTTTGGTTTGAATTTTCATCTGAATTTATTTTGAGTAGTTTTTGTTGTGTTACTTATGCAATGGTCGTAAGAATTTTATGGATTCTCACCCGAGTGATTTGTTTACATGCATTGATTTTCATGTTGTGATGTCTTATCAAGTTGAATTGTTTGGTATCAATTTTTGTTTTTACATGTTATGCTCTTATCTTTTCCTGTAATTTTTTTGTGATGTGCTTAAAATAGAAAATAAGTTTTGAGGAAGGAGTTATGCATGTTTACTTACCTTGAAGTAATTCTCATATTGAGCTGATGATTGCACTTTAAAGTGGGGTCTCTTATAAGGAATCTTGATAATTTAATGAGATTATATAATTACTTCAATTGAAATCTAAATATTCATTAAATAGAGGGATTAAATCTAATGATCTGATAACAAAGTCTTACACTTCAAACAAATTTCACTGAATCTTAATTTATCTAAAAAATAATTAAAATAGTGTAACTAAAATATTAGTAGTCAACCAGAGATACTTTAAGCCTTTTAATTTTCAATCCAACCAATTTAATTGATTCTTAACTTTTTGAATGAACTGCGTTATTTTGTATTTCACATTAAGAAGAATTGAGAATTATCATTTATGGGTAATTAGGCATTCAAAACATTTAAGAAAAATAAACAGTAAAGAGTTGTGAAATGCCACTTTTAAAAGAGAAAATCAAAACAAACGACCAACCACCCTGAAAAGATGCTTGACGTGAGCATGAAAATAAAAACTTAATGTCTTAATTATCTCCTAAGTAATAAGGCTTTAGTGAAATTCTTAAGATTTTATTCAAGAAAGAAGTTAAGGAATGTTAGGTTGGTTAGTTGAACCTTAGTCAATTTAAAACTTCCTTTGGGAAATAAAAATATTTCAAGTACACTAAATTATTCACATCAAAATTTTCTTAGTGTTAGGAAGAAGTAAATTAAGGGAAGGACTAAATTAATGAAAATCCTACCTATTATTGAAATTCACATATCTCTTTTAACACTTATAGAATCTGGTTAAAGAATCATAAAGACACATGAGAACTCTAGCATCTTTTAATTCTTGTTGAAATAAGACATTACTTATGGGTAATAAATAAGAAAGTTTGGAGGAATATGAGATAAATTTGCACATTTTCCTTCTGTTAAATACCATATTTTATTCATCATTTATCATAATTTTATGCTTATTGAAGGTTCTTTGTGATATTTAAATGTTATAAGTATGAAGCACATAAAATGAAGTCAAAATGTGTGATATGGAGCTGAATGACATGACCACACCAGATTTGGGCATGACCGCCCTCAATCTAAGCATGACCACCCTATAAATTGTTTGACCAAGCTAGTTTTGGGCGTGATCATGCCAGTCCCGGGTGCGATCATGTTGTCGGATCAACATTTCGGACGTGACCACACCAGGTTTGGCGTGACCACGATGACGAAGAAAGAAACATTTTTGGGAAATATTTGTTTGCTAAATTCAAAACCATGACTATAAAAATTGATTTTAGGAGAGCTTTGAGGATATTAGATCAATTGAGAGAACTTTGGAGGCTCTCCAGTAGAGATTTAAGGGTTTGAATGTAAAACCTAAAGTTCTCTTCTTCTTTTTCAAAGGAGAGAACTTTTAGGGTAGGTTTTCATTCACTATATCTTTTCATGTGGTTTGTTGAGTTTTTGATGAATTGTGAGAGGAGGGGTTGAATGCATTTGAATGAGATGAGATCCTCAAGTAACTTGTATTGAACCAAGAGAATCATGGTGTATTGCATGGATTGATTGGCTCGGCGAGAGTTTTCTATACTTCTTATATTGCTCTTTTTTTATTCATGCCATAACAAATATTCGTGCTTTCTTATTTCTTGAATTGTAAGTAACCTCAATTTCATACTCCAGTGAAGTAAGTTTTATGGTTTTCATATGGTTTTCATTTTATGGATATTCTATTTCCCTCAAAGCCTTTTTGATGCATAAATTTCTAGTGTTGATATGCATACTCTTTTATCATAATTTATTTTTTATTGGATGAGAGAATGTCAAAAATCAATTGCAAACTATGACTTTTGCCCATTATGTAGAGGAATGAGTAGGTTAACCACAAACACCTAGTAGAATAGACATATTTTGTTATGATTTTGCGACATAGATATGAGATTTGAAGAATCCTGAAAAATGTCGTAGGGTTAAACAAAACTTAACTTTATGAATTTTTTACTCTTCTTTTGACTTAAACACAGGTTTAAAGAGAAAACTTGTAACCCTGGTTGTCAATAATAGCATTGGTTCCATAGGAAAACTTCAAAAAATTATCTGACCTGTGACATAGAAGTATGAATTTTGCATATCTAGAAAACTCAACTCTTTTTTCTGTCATTTATGTTTACTGCATTTTTAGGACTATTAGATTCATCTCTTAAATTCAATCACTTTAAACTTGATTTAACGATTAAGTAAACTAGAACTATAACTGTTAGAAATATTTTGGCACTATCTTCGTGGGATTGATACGAAGTTTCATAGATTGTATATTACTTGATACGTATATGATAAACCTAGAATATATAGTATTTTTATACACATTTTTATACCTATTTTTTAGATATTGTGCTTTAATATTGTGCTTTAATGAAAGGTGTTTTTAGATATTGTGCTTTAATGAAAGGTGTTTTTGTGTTTTTTCTTGTAGGTACAATCAAATGGATGGAAAATGCTAAAAGGAGTGAAAAATGCTAAAATTTAGAGCAAAAAATGAAGAAAGTGCAAAAAATTAATTAGGGTGCCTAAGCTCCAGTGGCTCCACGTCGAAGCGCCAGGTACCACGCGCTTAAGCGCCAGAAGTAGTTACTTGATGATATATTTAATTTTAGTGGATTTTTAAAGAATTTTTTGAAACAACCCTTGATAAAAACGTGGGAAATAGCCCATGGGTGGGAAATAGCCCATGGACATAATAGCCCATGGACATAAAAATTCATTCAGTTGGCTTTTGAGGAGGCAACTTCTAGAAGTTTCATTGAATAGAGACACCTTTTTTAAGAGACACCAAGATGCCCCTTAGATTTTTATAAGAAAAGATTTTGATTTTCATAAGAAAAGACTTCAATTTTCCAAGAGAGGATGCCAACCACCAATCAACTTTATAGTCAACATCCATCTAAGTTGCCACTGCAGCCGCCGAGCCGCCGCCGCCGCCGCCCACCTTTTCTTTTTATTTTGAGTTTTATTTTGTAGTGTGAGTGAAGGAACAGAATTCAAAGAAACTTCAAGACATTTGGTGGAGGGGATTTGAGATAAGTGTTTATCTTTGTGACTACACTTAGTTTTAATTTAGATTTCTTGTTTGTGTGCATGATTTCCACTATTAAACTCATGTGTAGTTATTTTTTCTCCATAGATTCTGAGTAGTTTTCTTTATCTTTTTCCTTAAAATGATAAGTCATTAAGAATTTAAAGGAAGTTGTGTGAAGTATTAGGCTTCAATGTTGGAAGAAGTAATGATGATTTGAAAGCTTGCACTTCATTTACTTCTAGATTTGGATAATTAAAATGGTAATACCTATTGTGAGAACATGTAAGATCTGAGATGGTATTGTCTCAATCAAAAAATGGTTAGAATCACATATTTATTTCATGAATGAGAATATATTTCATGGGGTTGAGTGCAAATAAATAGAGAAATAAACTTTTAAAGGGTATAGAATTAGAGGACTATAGAGTGACAGGCTAAAGCCCCCAATTTGATTTATAATTTTAGGTTTTGATATGAGATATTAGCTCCCAGGTGGAGGGAGAAGAGGGAACTCTAGAGTGAGTTCTAGTATCTTCCTTGCCTAGTCGGTCTTCAAGTCTATTCAAACTATACATTAGCCAATATTCTTTATAGCATCTCTAGTAAGAGTAAAGAATATAATTGCTCCTATATGACATAACACATTTAGCATACTTCCACAACAGAATTTGTATATTTATCACTAATTCATAATAAGGAAAAAGATAGTTTATTTACATTACCTTCATCTTGCAAATATTTTAGTTAAGTAAATTGGTTGCTTACTTTATTTTCAGTTATCAAAAATTACAAAAAAAAATTGAAATTTCATTCTTATTTTAGCATCTTAAGTTTAAGTATGAATATATTGCTTAGTAAATTTTGTTATCTAAATCTAGTTCTCCCTGTGGGTTCGATATTTGGGACTTAATCAGAAATTTCTATATTACTTGATAACGATACATATACTTGCATAGTATCCCATATTAAAATATTATAACTGCATTCTTATTTGCTTCATAGTGAAAGATTTACCTAGCTTTTGCTTTGGATCAATTTTTTGGCTTTGTTGCAAATTAATAATAACTATTAAGGAAATCAATCATATAATTGCATACATCACATTTTACATCTATATATATAAAAAATCAGGATCATTGCCATATTTAGAATGGAATGAGTTGGGGACCACATTAATCGTAAGAGAAAATAGAACTTAGTTATATAACGAATAGACTTCTATTGAATTCAATTGAATTGATGTAGAGAAATATTTAAAAATTCACCAAAGGATTATATAATCATCATATTTAATTTTCCAGAAGATTTTACAAATAGGTAAGTTATGGATAGATGTGATATTTTAAAAAAAAAATAGTCTCCATGTTATTTAAATTTGAAGTTAATAACTTATAACTTATAAGACTTGAATTAAAAGAGGGGATGCATGACTAATCTAGTTTAAGAGGATTATAATAAAATTTGGAATCATTAAAAGGTTAATCCATATATAATAATCCTCTAGGATGTGAATAAGAAAATAGTTTATATAAAAAGAAATGAAATTGAAAATATTTATCCTATGGAAAGAAAGAAAGTAAAAAGGTCATAAATGAAAAACATTGAGGAGAATCATGAGGAGAAGCCTTAACAAAAATTGGTTTTACTACAATTCTTTTAAATTGAAAACTTTATAACATTCTTTTAACTAATTTTGTTTATATGTTTATAAATTATTAATAAATTATCATATGGTGGACTAAATTCTCTTGAATTTTACATCTATATTATAGTGGCTCAGCTAGTTATTGCATCCCTTGAAGTGAATATGCTAGAGAATAATGTTTAAAGAAGTTCAAATTTTCTTGAAGCACATGTGTCAGGTTGATTCAATAGAGGCTTTACGTTATAAACTCTATCTCTTTGGAAATTTGATTGTAGGTGGTTACTTATTCAAATACATTTTACTTATGTTTTGTTGTTAATTGAGGACAAGTATCCCTTAAGTTTGGGGGATTTTGATATGTTAAAAAATTTACATTTTTGTTAGTTGTATTTTCATATTTTATGTGATGATGCTGCACTTTTAGGTAGGTTTTATGTTTTTCATGACAAGTTATAGTAGAAAGGAGATGAAGAGGAAGCAAATTGGATCAAAAAGCATAATTAGAGAAAAATAATGTTCTGGCTCCTAGGTACTAAGACTTGGCACTTAGTCGCTAGAACCATCCTTGATGGAGTTCAAATATAGAGAGCTAAAAAGGTATGTGCTGGCTTTGGAGTGTCGGAGCACTGAACATCGAGCGCTGTCTTTCAGCGCCTAGATGCTGAATCTGAGGAAGATTTCCCGTGGAAACCCGACGTTGTATATGGAGCGTTGGAGCTCTAGGATTGTCGTGCTTAAGCACCACAACTCTAGCTCCCAGGCAATGTAATTTGATGCATGCAGCACCCCAACGGCGCCTACGGGCACCCCGATGTTAGAACCGATTTTTGACAGTTTGGGGTGATTTAAACTTTGGTTGGTTTAGAGAAATTATAAATAGTTTGAAGACAATATTGGAGGAGATTTTCACCATTTTTCATTTGACATTCTTGAGAGGAGAATTGGAGGAGAAGGCTAAAGCATTAACAAAGAGAATATAAGAGAAATTGGGAGGATTGAGAGCATGGATTGCTTGAGAAATCATTAAACTTTTTACTTGTGGATGAGATACTTGTGTTGCCTTGTTCTTTCTTCAGATTTTCTGTGTGAAGACTATGATTTTGATGTTTATGTATAAAACTAAGTTTATTTTGATGATATTTGTCATGAATAGTGAGTAGTCCTATTGTTTCTCTCTTTAATTAAGATAGAGATTGGATATGATAAGGGATTTGAGATTATTTGGGCTTTAAGTTGAGTTTCAAAGTGTTTTGTTAACATACAAGCTGAATTTACTTTCAATCTTGGCCGATTAATTATTAAAATCATTTGTGAATATTGAAATTTGGAAAGATTCTTTATGGAACAAATAATTGACAACATGAATTCATTGGGATAGGGCTATTGTCATTGGATTCATGCGGTCTTCTAGGAGAGATATTCTTGAGAGCAGTCTGAGATTTAGGGAACTAAACTTGAGGCTGGTAAAATTTTCCTTAGACCACATGAAAGGGATAAGGAAGAAATTACTCTTGATTAATACTAAATTTTTGAATCTAAGTCATAGTCATATTCATCTCTTGATTAATTAAAGAGGGAAATTCTTAACCTCTGATTTGATAAAAGAATCTTTTTGCTTGTTAGGATAGAGCAACTTTTCATAGCTTTTGAATATCTTTTAAAATTGAACTTGCATATTAAACTCTTCAAACTTAGGCTAAAAATTATAGGCTCAAACTTTTCCATAGAATTCATTTCGCTCCATGTGGGGTCGACAACCAGACTCAAACTGTAGTACTAATGATATGCCACACAGACCTGTGTGAGCATCTTGTGCTTTGCAACACTTGGTGTGTGTCATTGGAGAGTTGTAATAACATTTGTAGGTCGCATATGACGGCGTTGGGAGAGATAAGAATTGTGATAACATTTGTAAACTGCGGAGATTGAATTTAGGAATTGCATGAATAGTGATAACGTTAGTGCACCGTAGGGGCCAGATTTCGAGTTGCATTAGTTGTGATAACATTTGTAGGTCACAGAGGTCGAAGTAGGAAAATGTATGAGTTGTGATAACACTTATTGGCCACAAAGGCCATAGTATGGAGTTGTATGAATTGTGATAATGTTTGTAGGCTGGAGTTGGGATTAGGATGAGTTGTGATTATCTTTTTAGGCCACAAAGGCCAAATTTGGGTGTTGCATGAGTTGATATAGTGTCCTTAGGCCACATATACCAGATTTGGGAGCTGCATGGGTTGAGTAACATCCATAGGCTACAAAGACTGAAGTTGGGAGCTGCATGAATTGAGATAATGCTTGTAGGCCGCAGAGGCTGTAGTTGGGAGCTGTATGAGTTGTGAAGCATCTAAAAGAATTAGAGGTCAGATTTGGGAGCCATATGAGCTGTGATAGCATTTGTAGGGCATGACATATGGAGTTAGGGCAGTTGGAGTCGGGAGCTACATGAGCTGACATATTGTCAGTAGGCCACAAAAGATAGAATTGCATGAGTTGTGAGAATGTTTGTAAGCTATTGAAGCTGGAGTTGAGAGCTACATGAGCTGAGATAATATTCTTAGGTCATAGAGGCTAGTGTTAGGATCTGCATGAGCTAAGCTAATGTTCATAAACTGTATAACCAAAGTAAGGAGTTGCATTTGCTAAGATAATGTCTGTAGACTGAGGAGGCCAAAGTTGAGAGCCAAATGAGTTTTGAGAACATTTGGAAGCTTTAGAGGCCATATTTGGGAGCTACATAAGCTAAGATAATGTTTGTAGGCTACATAGGCTAGAGATAGGAGCTACATGAGCTATGAACTACATATGCCATAGCTGGTCACGTATACTGTAGTGATGGTTTGCGAAGTAAGAGCTTCAGAAATACAGATAAATTCATTTGATTTAAGTATGATGTTTATTGACAGTTATTATAAGGTGTGTTTCTACATCATTTTTGGGAGGCATCGTGTACCGTATGCAAGATGTTTTGTTGCACTATCTTTTGGATGTGTCATTGCACCATATGTGAGGTACATTATTGTACTATATCTGGAGTATATGATTACATCATCATTGGGGTGTGTTGTTACATCATCTTTAGAGAGCTTTTTTACACCATCATTATGTTGTTTTGTTAAACCATATCCCGAGTGTGATGTTACACCACCTTTGAGATGCATCATCACATCATATTTGTGGTGCATCATTACACTATATTTAGGGTATGATTGCACTATATTCAAGATACATTGCTACATTATCTTCGAGATGCATCATTATATTTTGTACTAAATGATGTACTGCTCCGCTGGGTGCTTCATTGTTCTTAATATAATGCAATGTATGCAAAATGTAAAATGATTAAAAGTAAAATGTGATGTATGCAATTATAGCTTAATTTCCTTAATAGTTATTCTTAATTTGCAATAAAGTCAAAAGCTTTATCCAAAGCAAACTCTAGGTAAGTTTTCCACTATGAAGAAAATTAGAATACTATTATAATATTTAAATATAGGATACTACGCAAGTATACGTGTCGTTATTAAGTAATATAACACTTTTTAATTTAGCCCTGAATATCGATCCCACGGGGAAAATTGCTATATGCTTTTAGGAATTTAGGAATTTAGAAATTTTAGATGACAAAAATCTACTTAGCAAAATATTCTTACTTAAACTTAAGATACTAAAATAGGAATGTAAATTTGATTATTTTTGTAATTTTTTAGTTTATGAAAATAAAATAAGTAAATAATTAACTTAACTAAGTACTTGCAAGATGAAGGTGATATAAATAAAATATTTTTTTCTTATCATGAATCAGTAATAAGTAGAGAAATTATGTTGTGGAATTATTCTAAATGCGTTGTGCCAAATAGGAACAATAATATTCTCTACCCTTACTAGAGATGTTATAAAGAACATTGGCTAATCTATGGTTTAAATAGTCTTGAATATTGCCTCGGCAGGGAAGATACTAGCTCTCACTCTAGAGTTCTCTCCTCTCCCCCCACCAAGGGGTTAACATCTAGTATAACAACACCCCGTATCAAAACCTAAAACTATAAATCAAATTGGGGACTTTAGCCTGTCACTCTACAGTCCTCTAATTCTACGCCCTTGAAAAATTTATTTATCTATTTATTTGCACTCAACCCAATGAACTACATTCTCATCCATGAAATCAATATGTGATTCTAACCATTTTTTTGACTAAGACAATACCATCTCGGATCTTACATGTTCTCACAATAGGTATTAACATCTTAATTGGTCAAATCAAGAAGTAAATGAAGTACAAGGTTTCAAATCATCACAACTTCTTCCAACAATGAAGCCTAATACTTCACAAAACTTCCTTTCAACACTTAATCACATATCATTTTAAGGAAAAAGATAAAGAAAATTACTCAAAATCCATGGAGAAAACACAACCACACATGAGTTTAAAAGTAGAAATCATGCACACAAACAAGAAATCTAAATTAAAACAAAGTGTAGTCACAAAGATAAACACTTACTTCAAATCCTCTCCACCAAATATCTTGAATTTCCTTTGAATTCTCTCCTTCACTCAAAATACAAACTAAACACTCAAAATAAAATAAAAAGAAAAATAAAGTGGTCGGCAGCGGCGGCGGTGATTTAGATGGATGATGGCTGTAATTTTGACGGGTGGTTGGCCTCCTCTCTTAGAAAATCTAAGTCTATTCTTTTATAAATCCAAGGGGTGCCTTGGTGTCTCTTCAAAAAGCTATCTCTATTTAATGAATCTTCTAGAAGTTTTCTCCTCAAAAGCAAATTGAATGAATTTTTGTGTTCATGTGCTATTTCCCACATTTTTATCAAGGGTTGCTTCAAACACCTCTTCAAAAATTCGCTCAAATTAAATATATCATTAATTAACTACTTCTGGAGCTTAATCGCAGGATACCTGACTCTTAGGCGCAGAGCCTCTGACGCTTAGGCGCCCTAGTTCATTTTGGCACTTTCCTCATTTTTGCTCCAAATTTGATCCTTTTTCACTCCTTTTAGAATTTTTCATTCGTTTGATTATACCTTAAAGAAAACACACAAATATCTTTCATTAAAGTGCAATATCTCAAAAATAAGTATAAAAATGTGTATAAAGATACTATATATTTTAGGTGTATCAGTCAAAAGGTATCAAATTATATGTTTTGTTTATAATAGAACAAATACTATCTACATTCACCCGCCCCCCAAACTTAATCAAATGAAATTACAAAAATAAAATGTGATGGTAAACATATATAACATCAAAAAAAATTCCTGTGACACATGTACATGCAAACAATTCACAGACAATGAACATAAATAAAAACTACTACCATATCTCATGAAATTACTTCAACACAATAAGTGAAGATATGATAAGAAGTTCCACTTAATTACAACATCTATTATCCAACAACAAGGCAACATAAATAAATATTCCCAACATCATTAATACATATTATAACAAGATCATATATTAACAAAAACAAAAACTAAGATAACATAAGAAACAGGTAAGTAGCGGCCCAGCAAACCACAACAGTCAGCAAAAAATAGAACTCAACTCAAATAAAATGTCTAAGAGAGTTATGTATGTGATACGCCAAAAATATATACATTTTAGACCCATATTTTATACTCATTTTTTGTGATATTGCACTTTAATGGAAGATATTTTTATGTTTTCTTGCATGTTGTTGAATTTTAGGACTTAAAGTAAAAAAGGAAGCAAAAAGGATGAAATTTGAAGCAAAAATGAAGAAGTTGAAATTTTTTCAGCGCCGACGACGTCGTTTGATAGAGAGCATTGAATTTAATTACGGGACACTGGCACCGACGGTGTTAGAATGGGCTCTGATGTTGCCAGAATGGACGCCAACGACACCAATGTTGGTTCAGCCCCGATTTCTAGAAAATTTGATGAATTTGGATGCATTTGTAAAGAGTTTTTGTAGGCACCTATTGGAGAACCGACTCTAGGCTTTATTTGGGGCCGAAATTGATAAAAAAAAGTGACTCTTCCTACCATTTTTATCATCTCCATTCAACCTTCTACACATCACACATTCTTCCATTTTTTATTCCACAACCATTTAGAGTCCATTGTTCTTATAATTTAGAGTTTTATGGTGAGATTAAGTGTGAACTCTTCTCTAAGAGTGTTGGAGAAGGAGAAAAATGAGAGATTTCTTCTTCCTACATTTCCTAGAAGAGGCTATAACGGATTTGCTTTGAGAAAGAATTTCACATAAGTGTTGTTTGTTTATTAATGTTGTATGAACTTTCTTTTATATATGAAATTTGTGTTTTGTTTTATCTTTCACATGAAGTCTGAATAGTTTACTTTATCTTTCTCCCTACTCTGAGATATGATGAAATGAAGAGATAACATAGATGTGTCAATATTAAAATATAAAATAAATTGTGATGATTTTTCAACTTCAAACTTAATTTAATTTTCAATTTGGCCAATTGAATTGTTAAAATATGTTGTGAAACATATGATCCTGGAGATAGAGTATGAGTTTTACAACAGAGTGAGGATCACATTTAATTTCATGAAGGAGAACTTTGTTCATGAATTAAGTGCAAATAAATAGGAAAATATACTTTATTGGGTGTAGAATTGGTGAACCTTTAGGGTGAAAAAATAAAATCCCCAATTCGGTTTTAGTGTTTAAAAATTAAAGCGAGAGTTAGCCTTCAGGTGAAGGGAAGTGAGAGCTCTGGAGTGAGAGCCAATATCCTTCTAGCCTAGTCACGGATTTAGGGACTAAACCTGGGATTAGCCAATGATTTTCTATAATACTGTATCAGGGTAGAGAATTAAAACTGCTCCTATTTGGCACAACACATAATTGAACAATTTATCTCATCTCATTTTACCAATACCTCATTGTTGTGCGAAAGATGTTTTTTCACATAAGAAATCTTCATCACATAAATATAGTTTAATAGTTTAATAGTTAATTAGTTACTGTTTAAACTTTGTATTTCAGTTTTATTATTAGTTAAATAATTTAGTTTTAATAATATCTGAACATTCAAAATTAGTGACGGTAATTTCATATTGACTTTCTGTGAATTTCCTAGTAAATTTATCATTTCAAATTTAAACCTTCCCCGTGGGATCGATATTTAGGGATTAAATAGAAAGTCCTTTATTACTTGATAATGATACGTATACTTGCATAGAATCTCAACATTAATTACTTAAATTTCTTATTCATAAAATATTGCATCAAGCTTTTGGCACTATTACATAGCGGAATCAACTATATAATTTTTACACAACTATATCAAATTCGGGATCAAGTTTTTGGCGTCGTTGCTGGGGAAGATAATGGTAAATTAAATAGATTTTGTAAATTAGGAGGTTTAGAGATAATTATATAAAAAATCAAAAAAACTAAATAATCCAAAAAGAAAATATATTTTTATTTAAGAGTTATTTTCAAGAAGTTTTTCTTTGCTTATTATATTTGTTTATGCGAAATATTGGATCTAAAGGTTTAGTATATTACGATTCAGAATTAGAGCGTACTATTAGAAAAATTTGAAAACAACAAAAAAAATTAAAAATTTAAACAAAATGGCGAATAATTTAAATAATCAAATAAACAAAAATTGACAAAGACCTTTAAAAAATTTTGAGAAGAAAACGGATGAACACATGAGAGGTGCAATTCGAATTAGGGGATATGGTCTACTTGAAGTTGAGGCTGTCAGGAGCAGGAGCAAAAAACTTTCATCGAGATAATTCGGGTTTTATGAGGTGTTGACATGCATCGGGGCAGTGGCCTACCATTTGATGTTACCACCATCATCCACACTACACCTTATCTTTCATGTATGACAACTGAGACGTGCGATTGGAGATCATACAACCTCATCTATACTACCGCTGACGCTGACGGAAGGAGTTCATTGGGGAGTCGGGGGCGCAGAGGATATATTGGTTAAGTGAAAATTACTGCCGAACAATGACGTAACATGAGAGCCTTACGAGGTGATTCAAAAGTAGTTGTCATCATTCTACCTTGAGGAAAATATACTTCTTTGGGATGGGAGTAGTGTTATGCCGCTCACGGGACCGACGTATGCTTCCCCACCGGCTTGCCGACCGTCAAGTGGGTCGATTCTGCGCAAACGAAGAGGCTGGGCGACACTCTGCTGCAGGAGAAGAAGCCAGGGAAAGACTGTGGTTCACTCGGGCAATAATCACATATTCAAGAAGGAGAAATTGAAGTTTTGAAGGAAAGTTTTCAAATACTTTGGGAAGATTCTATTAAGGGGGGGGGACCTAGGGTTTGTTGATTTTAGCATCTCAAATTGCAGCTATTTTGAAAAAGATTGATCAAATAGGGTAAACATTTCCCAAATACCCTCAGTATTAGAGGAAAATTTACTAAGACAGATCATTGATACTCAATCATCTTATGAAACTTTAAATGCTATAAATTATTAAAATAACAATCCCTATTCTAACTTTTATAATCCTGGATGAAAAAATCACCCTAATTTTACTTGGAAATTTTAGTTGGAATAATTATAATAATTTGGTGAATCCCTCCAGAAATTTGAACAACCAAGGAAATCCTAGATATCGACCATTATTTTATTTTGAATGAAAGGTGGAGTCAACAAACTATCCAAAATCAAGGGAAAAAAAGAAGTTGACGATGGAAGAAGTAATCTTGAACATGGGAAATCAAATACAAAAGCAAGGGGCTGCAATTAGAAATATTAAAAATCAAGTAGGACATATTGCTACTGGATTTAGTAACAAACCTTCATGAATTCTTTCGAGTACTGTGAAAGTTAATCCAAAAATAAAAAATAGGAGCAAATTAATATTCAATTACGAAGTGGAAAAGAAGTTGAAACAAGGATCCAAAGAGAAACTGAAATTGATGAAGAGAAGGAAGCAATGGAAAGAGACCAAAATGAAAATAAACAAATAAAAGGTCCTTTAGAAAAACCATTACCTCTGTTTCCTTAAAGACTGCACAGATCATGAGACTGTTGCACTTAACGCTATTATTCAGAAAAAGCATCCTGAAAAGTTAAAAGATCCTGGTAGTTTTATTATACCTTGAGCAATTGGTGAAAAGTTTCTTGGAAATGTCTTATGTGATTTAGGAGTGAGTATCAATCTTATGTCTCTATCAATTTTTAGACATTTAGATTTAGGAGAGATTTCCCCTACTACTGCAACTCTCCGGTTAACTGATCGATCAATAACTTATTCTAAATAAGTTATAGAAGATGTATTAGTAAAAGTGGATAAATTTATTTTTCTTATAGACTTTATAGTATTAGATATAGAGGAAGATAAAGAGATTCCTATTATTTTTGAGAGACCATTTCTTGCATCAGGGAGAGCTGTGATACATGTGTAAAAAGGAGAATTAATAATGAGAGTGAATGATCAAGAAGTAACATTTAATATTGCAAAAGCTATGAAATATCCAGCAATAGAAAAAAATAATGAATATTTTAGGATGGAAGTAACTGATTATCTGAGTAATGAGCAATTCAAGAATGAGTTTGAAGACAAATTAAAGCAAGGAGAATTTTTTGAAAATAAGGATGAAATAAAAGAAGAAGATTTGGATTGTATTCAGAGCAAATTTGAAACTTTAGACTTGTTGGAAAATGATAAAACAAACCTTATTCCTTCAAGTATTAAACCGCCTTAACTTGAACTGAAAATATTACTTGCCCATTTAAAATATGTGTTTTTAGGAGAGTCATCTACATTGTCTGTCATTGTATCTTCTGAATTAACAGAAATTCAAGAATAAAAATTAATAGAGATGTTAAGAAAATATAAAAAGGCTTTTGGATGGACTTTAGCAGATATTAAATGAATTAGTATTTTTCATTTGTACGCACGGAATCTTATTAGATGAAAAATATGAACCTAAAGTTGATCCTCAAAGAAGATTAAACCTAATAATGAAAGAAGTTGTTAAAAAAGAAATTTTAAAATGGCTATATGCTGGAATTATATATCTTATTTCAGACAGTGCTTGGGTAAGTCCAGTTCACTGTATTCCGAAGAAAGGAGGAGTGATCGTTAAAGAAAATGAGAAAAATGAATTAATACCAATAAGATAAGTTACTGGTTTGTGAATTTATATTGACTATAGAAAATTAAACATGGCCACCAGAAAAGATCACTTTCCTTTACCTTTTTTAGATCAAATGTTGGATAGAGTAGCTCGAAACAAATATTATTGCTTTTTAGATGGATATACCAGTTATCAACAAATTCTAATTGCTCCAGAGGATCAAGAAAAGATAATATTTACTAACCCATATGGAACATTTTCTTTTCGTAGAATGTCTTTTGGACTATGCAATGCACCTACAACATTTTAAAAATATATGATGTCAATCCAATCTTTAGCAATTATATTCAACATGGAATGGAAGTGTTTATGGATGATTTTTTGGTATTTAGAACTTTGTTTGAATTATGTTTAAATAATTTAGAAAAAGTTTTGGAATTATGTGAAAAAATCAACCTAGTACTAAATTGGGAAAAATGTCAATTTATGGTTATAGGAGGAATTGTACTTGTGCTTAAAATTTCTGAAAATGTCATGGAAGTAGATCCTGGAAAAATTCAAGTTATTGAAAAATTACCACCTCCGACTAATGTTAAAAGCATATGAAGTTTTTTAGGACATGTTGGTTTCTACATGCATTACATAAAAAAATTTTCTAAAATAACTAAGTCATTATGCCAACTTTTGGAAAAGGACACGAAATTTGATTTTAATGAGGAATGCATAAAAGCATTTGAATTATTGAAAGAAAAATTAATCACTGTACCTATAATAGTTTCGCCTAATTGGGAAAAACCATTTGAAATAGTGTGTGATGCTAGTGATTATTTATTGGGGTTGTTTTAAGGAGAAAAGCACGCCAAGTTTTTAAAGTAATATATTATGCTAGTAAAACTCTAAATGATGCTCAAATTAACTACACTACTACTGAAAGAGAGTTACTCTCTATTGTTTATGCCTTTGATAAATTTAGACCTTACTTAATTTGAACTAAATGCATGGTGCATACAGATCATTCTACTATTAAATACTTGATGCAAAAGAAGGATGCTAAACCAAGATTAATTAGATGGATACTTTTATTGCAAGAGTTTGATTTTACCGTAATTGATAGAAAGGGAAATGATAAT
>NW_018252099.1:112971-113893 GCF_001263595.1 Phalaenopsis equestris | reverse complement strand
AAAATGAAGTATATGATAATGCAAAAATTTATAAAGAGAAAATGAAAATATGACATTATCGGAAGATTATTCAAAAGAAGTTTAAACTTGGACAATAAGTTTTATTATATAATACAAGATTGAGATTATTTCCATGAAAATTGAAATCTAGATGATTAGGACCATTTAAAGTGATTAAAGTTTATCATTATGGAACTGTTGTTGTTAAAGATCCTAACACTGGAAAGATATTTAAAGTTAATGGGCATTGATTAAAACATTATTATGAATGGCACATACTACAATTTAAAAAATATTTAATGCTAAGTCAACCCAACTAATCAAATGGTATGTCGGGCTGACAACGTTAAACCAAGTGCTTTATGGGAGGCAACCCATATATAAATATATATATATATATATATACATATCTATGTATTCCTATTTTGTTTGATAAGTGTTATATATTAATAGATAATAATCCTACACAATTTTAAATATTATAAATTAAGAAAAATATTGGTATTAAAGGAAAATTTGGAATCGAATTGATCGAAAAAATGAAAAAGACACAATTTTGGCCTCTGGCGCCGATAGCGTTGATGGCACCGATAGCAGATTGATGGTTTTTAATGGTTTTTTGGCAAACTTTGGTGGGATTTTGCTCTGTAATAACCACAGGGAGGAGTTTTTAAAGTCCTAAAAACTATCTTGGACGACCAAAAACTTCCTATTTTCTAATTCCATGGCCTCCAATTCCTGAAATACTTCTAGGTATGGAGTTTTCAATAGAAGAAAGTTTAGCAGTTTTGACGCACAAAGATTCTACGACAAAGTTATTGCAAAGAAGAGGCTTATCAAGGAGAGGGGCTTTGTTAATCACGAATTGATTAATCCAAGTTTTTTGATTGATAAAATCATTGTACAAAGGCTACAAAGGCGA
>NW_018252099.1:109621-112940 GCF_001263595.1 Phalaenopsis equestris | reverse complement strand
AGTTGTTGTACCAGTAGTGAAGGAATTCTATGCAAACTTACATGGAATTACACAAGGACTTGTCTTTATACGAGGTAAGGTTGTACTGTTTACTCCTGTGCAAATCAACGAGTTGTATATAATAGAAAACATTCCAATCTGTGATTATACAAATTTTATTCCAACGAGAGATTTGATACAAAATTTCTATAATTTTCTGATGAATGAAAGTGATATTGGGAAATGCTAGATGAAGGATATGTTAGTTTCTCTGCTTCATTGCTTAATCCAATATCAAAGTAGTGGCATTTCTTCATTCCTCCAAAATTACTCCATACCATGAAAATTAGTAGAGTCATCAAAGAAAGTGTTATTTTGAATTATTGTATTCAGATGGAAAAACCCATTGATATAGGATTTATCATATGTAAATCTATTATGGGTATTATTATGAATGGACCAATTTATGGACTTGGGTATCCTTCCACAATTTTCCTACTTCGCAGTCAATCTCAAGTTCCATATGAAAGTTTGGAAAAAGTTTAATTACCTTGGGAGCCCATGATTCTTATTGATGATAATTATGTTGGGAATGGGAATGAAAAATTAGATATTATCTTGGATCATTCATCACATGCTTCAACTCCATTTATGCAACCAACAGTTGGAAGTTCACTTGCTGTAGAAAAGAAATTGAAGAAAATTGAAAGAGAACTTCGGAGTATTATGAATGCAATTGGAGATCTTAAGTACCCTTTTGATCACCTAGATTGGAGGAAGAAAGAGAATTTTGATCATACTGGAACATTTGAAGTATAATTAGTGTGGATGTTTAAAGAAAAAGGATGGATCAAAGAAAATTTGACTGATCAGTTCTCGTACCGATCCTTCTACAATTTGTATGTCATTACCAGTCGATGGGAGATATCAGAGGAGGAGAAAGCAGTAAAGATGAGACAGCATAATTAAGGAATTTGGACTCTCTCTACTAGTTTAAAGAACTTATGTAAAGTAGTTTAAAGAACTTATGTACTTAATGTAATTGTGTGGATTTGATTTAGTTTGCTTTGCTTTAGAATTCTGAACTTTGATTGTGTGTATAGTTTTGTGTCAGCGTTTAGTGTTGTGGCTTGATTTCGACGCCAATTTATAATTTAGTTTGCTTAAGATGTGTGAAAGTGTGATTAGAAAAATGTGTTTATATTATATTTTCATATATAAAAGTTAATTTGTTGTTGTTTGTGAATTTTTGTTAGATAAAAATTTGTGTTTAAAAATAATAAAAAGACTTTGGAGAAAATTTAAAGGAAATTGAAAATTAAAAAAAATTGAAAAATGAATTTTAGGCCTTCAGCGCTGACGGCGCTCTCGACCCGAGAATGACCATTACCCTTTAAAATTCACTATTTTCATTGTAAGCCTCCATTTTTACCCCATGAGTCACCTTCAACCTCCAATTTTTGCACCTAGGGCTTGCATTTGCTTGGATTTGGGGTAATTTTGAGGCAAAGGAACTTTGGATTTCATCTTCTCTAGGTAAGAGCTACACTTTGAACAAAAAACATTTTATTTTCACCAAGGATTTATCTCACATTACTGAGATCCAAAAATTTTGGAATTTTTTAAAAGATTTTGAGAAAATCCTTATGTGAAGAACTCTTACTTAGTGGATTTAATTTTAAATTGTTTTACATTGTGATTTTCGGAATTTTTGGAATTTATTCAAATTTTTCAATTTTTCCAGATTTCCGATGGCACCTAGAACAAGCAAAGGAAAGAGAAAAGTAGATTTTGATGAACAAAAATTTGTTAGCTTCAGGGCTAGTGCTCGATTCAATACTCTACTTAAGCATAAAAAAGTAATTCTGGATCGTGGTTTTAAAAATTCGGGATGAGAAGCCGAGCTACTGATCAATGCTCGGCAGTGGGAAATTTTTTGTTATTTTACTGCTGATGTGATTATTGATGTATTGATGGAATTCTATGCCAACTTTACTGAAGCTTCTAACGATTTTGTTTTTGTTCATCGGAGAAAGGTGAAGTTTTCTCCAAGAAAAATTAATGAGTTTTGTCAATTGGAAGATGCTTGCAGTTGCCAGTATAAATCATTTTCTACTACTAATGAGGCCTTAAATGAGGTTATTTCTTTTCTTACTGATGGAAGAGGGACCTGGAAAGTCAAAAATGGTGTTAAAGTAAATTTTCCTCTTTCTATGCTTAATGTAGTATCTAAGGCCTGACACTACTTTATTTCTGGAAGAATGATTCCTACAAATCATCATAGTGAGGTGACCAAGGATAGAGCCATCCTAAACTTCTAAAAAATGTAGGCTCTATTATCTATATGAACACTAGATCTATTGCTTTGGGAGAGACCACTGGTGGTTTGGCACACCTTGCACTTATTTATACACTCTATGAACAGGCAAGAGTTTATTTTAGACCTATGGAAGAGAGGAATGAGCCTCTAAGACCTATTGGGCCTGCCAATATAAAAACATATGAATCTCATGTTGATTGGAGATTCAGGAGTAAGAACAGAGATATTCCTTCTACTTCGAGAACCCCTACTTCTAGTGACCCTACTAACAGAGAACTTTGAGATCATATGATGATCCAGTAAGGAGATATCTTAAGAATGGATCATAGATTGCAAAACATGGATGCCAGAAATGCTCACACTGATGATTTGATACGGCAAAAGTTCAAATATGATGCTACTTATGATGATGCGCTAGTGAGATACATGAAGAGTGATCATTCAGATCAGTTTTCTACTCACCCTGTTTTTACTCCGTATCAGCAACAAAATTTGGATGTAGAAGAAGAGGAAGATGATGATGATTGGTGATTTAATTTGATTTTCTTATTTTATGATTGATTGTACTTTGTTATTGTGTTGTTTGTTTCCATTATATTGTTGAGACTGTTTGTTAGATTGTTAGACTCTGTGTTGTTGTTATGCTGAGTTGTGAACTGTAGTTTGTAAAACTGTTTTCATTTTTGGAATTCAATTTAATTCTGTTGTTATTTTTTATATTTTATTAAATGTATTGTAATTAACTCTTTCTCAGCAAATTTTATATGTATTATGCGCAATTTAATGTTTTAAGTCTTGTAGCTTTTTACGCCTGCAGTATTTAAAATTAAAGTTTCAAAATCAGAACCTTCAATAGGTATGTCTTTTCATTATGTATTTAATGTTTTCTTTCACCTTTTATTTTTCAGTTCTTTATGCTAAATCACTTAAAAATTTAAGTTTGAGGGGGAAAAGAAAAATTCCTTTTTAAAGAAAGAAACTTAATTTTATTTGTCCTCAATTTTATTTGTCCTCACATAG
>NW_018252099.1:74823-109578 GCF_001263595.1 Phalaenopsis equestris | reverse complement strand
AAAATTTTAAATTTAACATGACCTTTGGTATTAGATGTTATGTTTCTAAATATAGATTTATGTTTCTAAATATAGAGTAAACTTAAGTAAAATTTTCAATAATAAAGGTTAATTTTAGCGATTAAGATACTTGGTATTATTTGGTATAAAAGAAAAAGACTATGTGTTTCTATTTTAAGTAAAGAAAATTGTATTTTTGAAATTTTAAAAATCTTAAAGGCTCATGTAAGAAGAAAAGAATTAAAGTTTATGAAATCTTTAAGCTAATATAAAATTGTTAAGTGAAGAAATGTGACAAGTTTTTGACTTTAAGAAGAGGATAGTAAAGTTTAAAATCATTAAAGGCTATCCAGATATAGTAATCCTCACACATAGAAAAGAAAAGGAAAGAAAAGAAAAAGAAAAGAAAAGAAAAGAAAAGAAAAGAAAAGAAAAATAAAATAAATTATGTGGGGAGAAGCTTAAGGAGGTGCCTAATTAAAAATTGGCTTCACTTGAATCAAATTAAAAAAAACAAGGCTTGCTACATTTTCTAAACTTTTATTTGAGTATTAGTTTATTTAATAGTAAAGTCTTATAAAGATCTTTTTCATAGGAATACTTTAAGTGACTTTAATATGAAAATTTGCAATTTTTCTTGAAAAGATCAGAGAATCAAAAATCTTGGACTTGATTACTAAATATTCTTATACCTTTAGTATTAACTGGAGTTGTTTTGAATTTTTCTTAAGTTATGCTATTGTATTTAGTGGACTAAAATATTAAAATCTAGAAGTTAAATTCTTTACCATAAGTCATATTTTTATATGATAGAGGAGTTACTTGAGGACAAGTAACATATAAGTTTGGGTGATTTTAATACACCAAAAATATATGCATTTTTAAACCCATATTTTATACTTATTTTTTGTGATATTACACTTTAATGGAAGATATTTTTATATTTTCTTGCAGATTGTTGAATTTTAGGACTTAATGCAAAAAGGATGAAATTTGGAGCAAAAATGAAGAAGTTGAAATTTGTTCAGCGTCGACGGCGCCGTTTGATAGAGAGCATTGAATTTAATTACGGGACACTGGCGCCGACGACACCAGAATGGGCGCTGACGGCGCCAATGTCAGTTTAGCCCCAATTTCTAGAAGATTCAATGAATTTGGACATATTTTTAAAGAGTTTTGGGAGGCACCTATAGGAGAACTGACTCTAGGCTTTATTTGGGGCCGAAATTGATCAAAAAGGTGACTCTTCCTGCCATTTTCATCCCTTCCATTCAACCTTCTACACATCACACATTCTTCCATTTTTCATTCCACAACCATTTAGAGTCCATTGATCTTATAATTTAACATTTTTGGTGAGATTAACTGTGAACTCTTCTCTAAGAGTGTTGGAGAATGAGAAAAATGAGAGATTTCTTCTTCCTACATTTCCTAGAAGAGGCTACAACGGATTTTTGTTTATTAGTGTTGTTTAAACTTTCTTTTATATATGAAATTAGTGTTTTGTTGTATCTTTCTCATGAAGGTTGATTAGTTTACTTTATCTTTCTCCCTACTCTGAGATATGGTGAAATGAAGAGACAATATGGATGTGCCAATATTAAAATATAAAATAAATTGTGATGATTTTTCAACTCCAAACTTAATTTACTTTTTGATCTGACTAATTGAATTGCTAAAATATATTGTGAAACATATGATCTGGGATATGGAGTATGAGTTCTATAACAAAGTGAGGATCACATTTGATTCCATGAAGGAGAACTTCGTTCATGGAATTAAGTGTAAATAAATAAGGAAATATACTTTATTGGGTGAAGAATTAGAGAACATTTAGGGTGACAGACTAAAATCCCTAATTCGATCTTAGTGTTCAAAATCTAAAACAAGAATTAGCCTTCAGGTGAAGGGAAGTGGGAGCTCTAGATTGGGAGCCAGTATCCTCTTAGCCTAGCCACAAATTTAGGGACTAAACCTGGGATTAGCCAATGATTTTCTATAACACTGTATCAGGGTAGAGAATTAAAACTGCTCCTATTTGGCACAATACATAATTGAACCATTTATCTCATCTCATTTTACCAAAACCTCATTATAGTGGGAAAGATATTTTTTCACAAAAGAAATCTTCATCACATAAACATAGTTTAATATTTTAATAGTTTAGTAGTTATTGTTTAAACTTTGTATTTCAGTTTTGTTATTAGTTAAATAATTTAGTTTTGATAATATCTCAACATTCCAAATTAGTGAAAGTCTCGTATTGGCTTTTTGTGAATTTTCTAGTAAATTTATCATTTCAAATTTAAATATTCCCCGTGGGATCGATATTTGGGGCTTAAATAGAAAGTCTTTTATTACTTGATAACGATACGTATACTTGCGTATAATCTCAACATTAATTTCTTAAATTTCTTATTCATAAAATATTGCATCAAGCTTTTGACACTGTTGCATAGCGGAGTCAACTATATAATTTTTACACAACTATATCAAATTCGAGATCAGTATGTCACTAATCCCGCCCTTCATTATCTCCTCCTTTTTCTACACCTTCTTCTCCTTCTTCTTCTTCTTGTTCTTGCATAGGCTGTCGGATGTTCTTATAAGGCATATACGATTAATAAGTAGGAAAAACATTCTAATTCTCCTCTCCTAAGCACTGGTTTCTCCTGTACATTTCTAATTGGGCTGCCTAAGAACATTTGATCAAATTTTTTCTTGTTCTGTCAATCAATGTAAGCCGCCCTATCCACTAAATCATACATCTCTATCCATATTAAAGCATTGTCGTCCTCTATTATATCGAGACGCTCAGAGATAAATTCCATTAAAATAGAAGGTCAAACTCTAAAGGAGGACGAAGGCTTAGAGGAACTTTCACCCTGCTCAAATAAAGCTGTAGAGGTACAATTGTAAACCCTGATACTTCTCTTTCCAATCTCCTTAATGTGCATAAATAACTACACCTAGCTTTCATACTTAACCCCAGCTTCAACACACCAAGTAAAAATGGTAAAAGGGTGTCCAAATCCTTTGATAGATCCCAACCTCATCATGCTTTTGATAGAATTATACACAATTATTTCCAACTAAAAACAAATTCTCTCTGAATACAAAAGTTAAGCATGACTCTATCATAAGTAAATTCTCTAAAGTTAGTCAAGGGGAGAAGCCTAACATATATAAAATAATGCCAAGCCTTTGACTCGACATTCATGGAGTCAACAGAAAAATTAATTTTTCTCTCATCTCTAACCTTCCACCTCCCCCTCTCCCTCCCAACAGTAAAAATCCTAACAATCTTATCAACCTTTAAATCGTTAAGTTTAAAATTAGATAAAAAATCATTAGGATGATCTTCTAAACAAAATAGTTGATTGATACTCCTAGCCAACATATTCACATATTACGCCTCACAAACACCTTGTCAAAAGATTACTCCTTCAAATTAGCATAAAATTTCCTAACCTTAGGGATCACCACCACACTAGTCTCGTAGCAAAAAGTTTCTCAATTTCTATGATCAATCACAGCAGTAACTACTCCCCCATGTTGAAGAAAACCCTGCTTAGAAATGAATTTTTTGGACACCAAAAAATCATTACAACGCTTTTCTGCTTGAGCACTCACAAACTTTTTTAAATCAAAAGAAGAATTAAAGCTAGCCCTATCACCTTTTGTCTTAAATGCCATAAGATATAATATGGAAGAATAAATTGATTATGCAACAAAAAGAGAAGCAATCTTGCCAGATAAATTTCCTCAAATCTAGGAAAAACTTGAGAATCTGAAAAAAAAAACTAAAGATGGAAGCCTGATAACTTGAAATGAAAGATCTACACCATGAACATCAAAATTCAAGCTTAGGTTAACTAGTCTTATCAAAATATTTCATGCTTAGAGTGTTTCTTCACAAGATTCCACAAAAATCAAAGCCTAGAATGAACCCTAGGGCTATCGTCAGAGGAATAAGGGAAGGAGGAAGACAATCGCAAGCAAAATGAACCAAAACAATTAATTTTTGTTATTTAAGTCAAATCTAGGTGCCTAAGCATGCGAGTTAGGTGCCTAAGCACACGAGTGCAGTGCCTAAGAGCCACACTAAGCAAATCATGACACATTAGCACTACAACACCCTGACATATTAGCACTATGAAGTAAATAAGAATGCAGCTATAATATTTCAATATGAGATACTATGTAAGTATATGTATCGTTATAAAATAATATAGAACTTTTTGATTAAGTCTCAAATATCGATTCCACAGGGAGGACTAATTTTAGATAAAAAAATTTTACTTAGCAATATTTTTTTACTTAAACCTAAGATGCTAAAATAGGAATGAAAGTTTGATTCTTTTTATAATTTTTTATAATTGAAAATAAAGTAAACAACTAATTAACTTAACTACAATACTTGCAAGATGAAGACAATATAAATAAAATATATTTTTCCTTATCATGAATCAGTGATAAATATAGAAATTTGGTTGTGGAAGTATGCTAAATGTGTTGTGCCAAATAAGAACAATAACATTTTTTACCCTTACTAGAGATGTTATAAAGAACATCAGCTAATTCATAGTTTGAATAGTCTTGAAGACCATCTAAGCAAGGAAGATACTAGCTTTCACTCTAGAGTTCCCTCTTCTCTCTCCACCTAGGGGCTAACATCTCGTATCAAAACCTAACACTATGAATCAAATTAGGACTTTAGCCTATCACTCTAAAGTCCTCTAATTCTACTTCTTTTAAAAAATATTTCCCTATTTATTTGCACTCAACCCCATGAACTACATTCTCATTCATGAAATCATTATGTGATTCTAACCATTTATTGACTGAGACAATATCATCTCGTATCTTACATGTTCTCACAAAAGGTATTAACATCTTAATTGGCCAAATCAAAAAGTAAATGAAGTGCAAGGTTTCAAATCATCACAACTTCTTCCAACTTTGAAGTCTAATACTTCACACAACTTCCTTTAAATATTTAATCACTTATCATTTTAAGAAAAAATATAAATAAAAATACTCATAATTCATGGAGAAAACACAACCACACATGAGTTTAAAAGTAAAAATCATGCACACAAACAAGAAATCTAAATTAAAACCAAGTCTAGATACAAAGATAAACACTTATCTCAAATTCTCTCCACCAAATATCTTGAAGTTCCTTTGAATTCTCTTCCTTCTCTCACAATACAAAGTAACACTCAAAATAAAATAAAATAAAGTAAAGGTGGCCGGCAGCGATGGGTTGTAAAGTTTGATGGATGGCTAGCCTCTGGCTGGATGGCTAGCCTCTGGCTGTTTGCTTTGATGATCCAAGTCTTCTTTAATAAAAATTCAAATGGTGCATTCGTTTCCCATTAAAATGTGACTTCATTCAATGAATCTTCTAGAAGTAGTCTCCTCAAAAGCCAATTGAATGAATTTTCGTGTCAATTGGCTATTTCCCACATTTTTATCAAGGGTTGCTTTAAACACCTCTTCAAAAATCCACTCAAATTAAATAACTCATTAAGTAACTACTTCTGGCGCATAAGTGCAGGGTACCTGGCGCTTAGGCATGGAGCCTCTTACGCTTAGGCGTTAGACTGAGCACTTAGGTGCCCCAGTTCATTTTTGCACTTTCTTCATTTTTTCTCTTTGCAGTTCATTTTTGCACTTTCTTCATTTTTTCTCCAAATTTGACCATTTTTCACTCATTTTAGCATTTTTCATCCATTTGATTGTACCTGTAGGAAAAACACACAAATATCTTTCACTAAAGCGCAATATCTCAAAAAAAAACATACAAAAGTGTATAAAAATACTATATATCTTAGGTGTATCAATACTCGAATCTGAAATAATGACGAGTTGCTCATTAGAGAAATTTTCATTAATTTTCATCATCAAAGTCATAAAAATTTCTCTGATCAAGCCTAGATAAGTGGTTTGTGATTTGATTATTTGAAACCTTCCTACCATTGATATCAAATTCCTAAAATAATATAGCACATCTGATCAATCATGGTTAGCATCCTTTTTAGAAATCAGATATTGAATTGTTGAATAGTCCGTAAAACATGCATTTAGTTCCAATCAAATAGTGCCTAAATTTATCAAAAGCATATACTACAGTTAGAAACTCTTTCTCAGTGGTAGTGTTGTTAATTTAAGCTTCCTGAAAGGTTTTACTAGTATAGTATATAACTCTAAGCACATTTCCTCTCCTTTGGCCTAAACCTATCCCCATGGTATAGTCACTAGCATCGCACATTAATTCAAAAGGATTCTACTAATTAGGTAAAATAGTAATAAGTGTAGTCACTAATTTTTTATTTAAAGTGTTGAAAGCAGTAAAGAATTGAATTCCTTATTAAAATCAAATGGGACATATTTTTCCAGTAAATGACATAGGGGTTTGGTAATTTTAGAAAAATCTTTAGTATATCCCCTATAGAGCCTAGCATGGCGTAAAAAACTCCTAACTCCCCTCACAGAAGTGGGTGGAGGAAGTTTCTCACTAACCTATATCTTTGCTGGATCTACCTCCATACCCCACTCAGAAATTTTATGCCCTAAAATAATCTCCTCGGACACCATAAATTAATATTTTTCCCAATTCGAGATTAGGTTAGTTTTCCCAATCTTCTAAAAACTCCGGTAAGATGATTTAGGCAAGAATCAAATGAAGGTCAAAAGACAGAGAAATCATTCATAAGAACTTCATTCCCTTTTCAATCAGGTCATAGAAAATGGACATCATGCGACACTAAAAAGTGGCAGACACTTTTCACAATCTGAAGAGCATCATTCTTAATGCAAAAGTCCCAAAAAGGCTCGTGAATGTGATCTTATCCAGATCCTCTAGAGCTATGAGAATCTAATGTTACCCTAATTATCCATGTAAAAAATAGAAAAATAGGTGGCTAGCTAGCCTATCCAACATCTTGTCAAGAAAGGGTAATGGAAAATGGTCTTTCCTAGTGGCTGAGTTTTGTTTTCTATAGTCAATGCATATACACCACCCAGTGACATGCCTAGTAGGTATTAATTCATTTTGTTCATTCATTACTACATTCACTCTCCCTTTTTAGGTACACAATGGATAGGGCTAACTCAGACACTATCTGAATTAGGTTAGAAAATGCTAGCATTTAACCACTTCACTATCTCCTTCTTAACAACTTCATTCAAAATAAGATTTAGTCTTCTTTGAGGATCCACCCCAAGTTTATGATTTTCCTCCATAAAGATCCTATGCATGCGCATTGAAGGACTGATCTCCTTAATATCTGTTAGATTCCATCATAAAGCTTTCTTAAACCTCCTCAAAACTCTCATCAATTTCTCTTCTTGTAAACTTCTTAATTCTGAGGAAATGATAACAAGAAAAGTTGATGACTCCATTAAGAAAACATACTTCAAATAATTAGCAAAGAGTTTCATCTCTAATTCAAGTGGTTCTTAAATAGAAGGGACTAAAGGTAAAAAAATTTCTAGTGGTATCCAAACACTCAAACTTCCCTCTATAAATCCTCAGACTAGCCTTAAAAGTATAGTTACTTCTTTAAATCATATATATCATCCTCAATCAAGCTCTGATCTACTAGATCAACTTCACAACTCTCTTAAAATTGGCTTCTATAGAGTCAATCCACTAGATTAGCTTAAAACATGAATTGTCATTTGAATCAGAAGGAAATTTCATAGATTTTAAAGTATTAAAGGTAACTACCTGATCATTAACCATCATAGTCAACTTTCCCTTTATGCACATCAATTATTGCCTTTATAGTGGCTAAGAAAGGTCAACCTAAGGTGATACCTATCTTATTATCCTCCTTTATATCTAAGACAATAAAGTCAGCAGGAAAGATAAACTTATCCACCTTAACTAGAACATCATATATAACCTTCCTAGGATATGTAAGAGATTAGTAAGCAAGTTGAAGGGTTACAGTGATAGGTCGGACTTCTTGTAATCCTAACCCATTAAAAATTGATAATGACACGAGGTTAATCCTGACACTTAAGTCAGAAAAGACCTTCCTAAAAAAATTCTCTCATATCGCATAGAGATTGGTGAAGGTAACAAGGTCCTTATGTTTTTAGGGAGCTTTTTCTGTATAATGGCACTGGACTCCTGACGAAGCACTACTGTCTCAAAGTCTCAAGCTTCCTCTTCTTATTCAGAATATCGTTCATAAACTTCACATAAATAATTTTCTATTTCAAGGCCTCAGCAAAAGGGATATTGATATTCAACTTCTTAAACAACTCTATAAATCGACAAAATTGTTGATCCAACTTGTGTTTCTGATAACTTTGAGGAAATGGTGGAGGTGCTCTTTCTAAGTCTTTCCTAATGGGTTTGGCTAGTCTTCCTAAGTCTTTAAAGTCTTTTATTGTTCTATCAGAATCAGGGTTCTTTTTTACCACTTCAGACTCTTTCCTAATCACTTCCTCAAATTCTCTTCCACTTCTCAACTTGATGACTTTCACTTGTTTGTTACTCTTTTCTTTTGAATTAATCTCAGTATTACTAGGAAGAGTTCCTTGTGGTCAGTTACTAAGGGAGTTTGTTATTTTTCCTAGTTGGTTTTCTATGTTCCTTATGGCTGCAGGTTGACCTTGTAGTTGATTTCCTATCTGTAATACAACTTCCTCAAAAGACAACCTATTTTCCTTAAAAATGTTGGTTTAAGTTAAAGTCGGGTGGGTAAGGAGGTCTCAAATTAGTACTTCCCTGCTTATTCTAATTTCCTAAAGGATTTGATTAATTATTCCCCCAATATTTTTTTCCTATCCCTTGATTGTTTGTAATCTAATTAAAATTAGGGTAATGCTTCCAACCAGGGTTATAAAAATTAAAGTACTAGTTATTTATCCTAATATTGATAGCATTCAGGGTCTCAAGAGGCAAAGCACTAGGATCCACTAGTTGTCCATATGAATTCCCCCTATTACTAGTGATCCTTGAGACTGATTTATCCCAAACTGATATAGCTTCCTAGAGATAGCCGCTACCTGAGAAGTCAAAATTAAAAGAATATTTGTGTCATGTATGTCAGCTACCTTCATAGGGTCTACTTTATCAAAAGGCCATTGAAAATTATTTGTTGTCATCTCCTTAATCAAAGAATAGGTCTCATCAAAGGGTTTCGACATAAGGCTGCATCAAAATCTATGATCGACCTAAGAGATCCTACTAATCCACTATAAGAAGTCTGAATTATTAACCAATCTGACAAAGCATGGTGGGGGCACTTCCTAAGGAGTTCCTTAAACCTTTCTCATACTTCATAAATAGATTCACCATTATGCTGACAAGAAGAGGTAATGTCGTTCCTATGATTTTCGAAGTTGGAAAGTACTTTGCTAAGAATTTATGGGTCATATTGTTCCATTTCCTAATTGATCCTGAGACTAATTAATTTAGCCACATTTTGGCTTTATCCCTCAAAGAGAAAGGAAAAGATTAAGCCTCGCGATGCTTTTGGAGATACCGTTGTAGCAAAATGTAGCATAAAATTCTTAAAAACTTGCTAAATGGATGTTAGAACCCTCAGAAGCTTTACCCCAAAACTGATTATTATACACCAATTGGATGATAACATGTTTCAGTTTGAAATTACTGGCTTCTACGATAGGGATGTGGATACTAAGATAGATTTCATCTACCGTAGGGTTGGCATAGTCTCTCAAATTTTCAGGCATGTCTTGATGTCAGGGACGTCTTGATTATTCTGAGGACTATTCACCATCTCACCAACAAGTTGTCGAAGTCCTTTTTGGCTTTGTAATTTTTTTTTAAAACAGTTATCTCGTGCTCATAGTTGTAAGATTCAAATCTTGAAGGTTCTGAACTACATTCACGTTAACTAGGTTTCACTAACAAGGTACCCCTATGCTAAAAAGAATAATACATAATTCAAACAAAAACAACGAAATCAAAATAAACCATGAAATCAAGAATAAGTAAACAATAAGTAATATGCATGAATTAAAAGCAAGATACAATGCAAGTACCCAATCAAACATGATGTTTTTGGATTTTTCAAGTAAAGACAGAAAAATAAAGGAACAGGGATAGTGAACACTACAATTTTTAAGTTTGAAACCTTAAAGTTCAACAAAAATTTTCCTAATTCAAATTCATTATCATTCCCAGGCAACGACATTAGAACCTTAACATGCACCAAGTGTTGCGAAGCACTAGCGGCTCACACAAGTACATGTGGTGCATTAGTAGTATTGTGGCTTGAGTCCAGTTGTCGATCATACATGGAACAAGATGAATTCTACAGAAAAGTTCTATCCTACATATACATTAACTAGGTTCCACTAACAAGGTACCCCTATGCTAAAGAGAATAATAGATAATTCAAACAAAAGCAACAAAAGCAAAATTAACTATGAAATCAAGAACAAGTAAACAATAAGTAACATGCATGAATTAAAAGCAAGATACAACGCAAGTACCTGATCAAACTTGATATTTTTGGATTTTTCAAGTAAAGACAAAAAAATAAAGGTATAGGAATAGTGAACACTACAATTTTTAAGTTTGAGACTTTAAAGTTCAACTAAAATTTTTCTAATTCAAATTCAGCATCGTTCCCCGACAATGACGTTAGAAACTTAACATGCACCAAGTGTTGCAAAGCACGAGCGGCTCACACAAGTACACGTGGCATATTAGTAGGACTGGGGTTTGAGTCCAGCTACTGATCGTACATGGAACAAGATGAATTCTACGGAAAAGTTCTATCCTACATTTTTTTAGCCTAAGCCTAAAGAATTAATGTGCATGTTCAATTTTTAAACCTATTCAAAAGTTATGAAAAACTAGTATATCCTAACAAGCAAAAAGATTCTTTTATCAATTTAGAGGTTGAGAATTTCTCTCTTTAATTGATTAAGATATGAATATGACTGAGAATTAGACTAAAAAATTTAAAGTCAATTAGGATAATTTTTTTCCTTTTCCCATGCTAGTGATCTAAGGAAAATTAGCAGCCTTAAGTTTATTTCCCTAAATCTCTTGGACTGCTCACAAGAAAATGTCTCCTAGATGTTTACAGGAATCCAATGACAATGTCTCTATCCCAATGAATTCATGTCATTAACTCTTTTTGTTCTATAAAGAATCCTTCTGGATATCAATATTCATAAAAGATTTTAACAGCCAGTTGGCTAAGATTGAAATTAAATTTCGTTAACAGGTTAACAAAACACTTTTAAACTTAAATTAAAGCTCAAACAATCTCAAATCCCATGTCATATCCAATCTCTATCTCAATTAAGGAGAGAAACAAGAATGCTACTCACTATTCATGACGAATCTCATCAAAATAAATTTAGTTTTTTACATAAACATCAAAAGCAAAGTCTTTACATAGAAAATCTGAATCAAGAACAAGATAAACACACTTATCTCCTCCACAAGTAAGAAGTTTGATGATTTTTCTAACAGTAAACAATCCACACTTTCAATGCTCCTAATTTCTCTTCTAATCTTTTTGCTAATGCTTTGGCCTTCTCCTTCAATTCTACTCTCAAGAATGACAAAAGAGAAATGGTGAAAAGCCCCTCCAAAATCATCTTCAAACTATTTATAATTTTTCTCAACCAACCAAATTTTGAACTACCCCAAACTGCTAAGAGTTGGGTTCTAGCACCAGGGCACTCATAAGTGGCGTTTGGGCACTACCATGCATCAAACTACAATGCCTAGGTGCTAGTATTGTGGAGCCTAGTCACGACAATCTTAGCGCTCAATATACTACTTCGCGATTCCACGCGCTCGGGAATTCTTCCACATATTCAGTGACTAGGCGTTGAAAGACAACACTGTTGTGCTCCGAAGCTCCAAAGCCAGCGCCAAATTTTTAGCTCTCTGTATTTGAACTCCATTAGGGTTGGTTCTAACACCTAGGCGTCGAGTCCTAACGGCGAAACCCAAGAACATTTTTTTCTCCAATTGTGTTTTTCAATCCATTTCGCTTCCTCTTTGTCTTCTTTCTGGTATAACCTACCATGAACAACATAAAACCTGCCTAAAATTTCAGTATCATCACATAAAGTACGAAAATACAAGTAATGACAATGCAAAATTTTCAACATATCATACTACGGCATACATAACCAACTATGACCTGCGCAACCTAAAGCTCATATATCTCCCAACAATGACCTATGCGAATTACGAACATTATTACAACTCATCACTATGACAAATGTGATCAACTACAGCCTACGTGGCTCACAACTCGTGTAGATCCCTACTACGCCCTCTGCGACTGACAGAAGCTCTTGAAGCAACCATCCACAGCTTACATGGCTAAGTACTCCATGACTTTCCACTACGACACATACGATAAACTAGCACTGCAGCTAACATTTATGATAAAATGTTGTTTTCATAACAATATATCCCCTGCATCCTGCTATCGTCGAGAACTACTTTCATTACAATCAGCTAATGATTATTATCGATGAATTACAATTGTACAACTTTGTAACTCTTAACTTCTCAAATTTAGGAGAAAAATGAACCAATATACTTACAATTATAAAGTGAATTATTTTAATTGGGCTAAGCCTCATGATTTTTCTCTTTAGGATTTTCCACGTAAAAGTCGATATGTCTTTTCTTGCTTACTTTTATTCTCTTATCCATGTTTATTGGATCTTTGTACAATATTAAGATACTAAATAATCATTATATTGTCGTGAACCTTCTTACACACTACAAACATTAAAAATTTGAATACATATATAGATCAAAAAATGATTACTCATTAAATTTTTTTTCCTAATATTTATAGGCAATTTAAATATTGAATTTTCACTAATTTTTATTTTTTTATAAAAAAATAATTTTTCAAATATACCAAAAAATAACTTAAGGACAAATGACATGTTATTTTTAATTTATTCATTCATCTCACCTCTTAAATAGTTTTTAATTACTATATACAAACTATAATAATTTAAAAAAGTATCCGGACATAAGTTACCAAAAATGTGTTATGATGAAATATTTAGCAACTCTGAGAAGCACTCGACCACGTTCGCAAAAGTTTATTCCTTGTGCTTCCCTATTTACATTAAGAATCTAATTAAATTATTTATCGAAATAAATTTAAATAAATATTTCACAAAATAAAGCATAAAACCGAAAGATACAAATTTTATAATAAAAAAAATTAAAAATTAAAGATCTGAGCGAATTTACTTTTAATAACTGTTCCGTACCCAGCTGCTTTGGCTTTTTGCTGGCGTTTGGAAACCCATTTAAGTATTAATACAAATTTAAAAGTCTGCCGGCGCCAGCTACCTTTCCCACGTGGCAATACCTTTTTTTAATGAGATATTTAAATTAATTTAATCACAAATTTACAGATATTCATGCAGATACACCCTCAAATGTCATGGACAAAAAATTTCACATCAGTTATATGTAGGGTCGAAAAATAATATTTAAGTCATGAGCTGTCCATCACCCCGAAGAGCTCTTTTAGGAGGTGACGAGTGATATCAGAGCCGATTACTATCTGTCATGTGTGTGGATTATTCATGCTCCAGTGGATCCTCGGTGGAGCCGATCCGTGACGAGGGCGTCAAGCGATTGGGTAGAGTAGAATGTCGCGGACAAAAAGTCTCACATCAGCTAGGTGTAGCGCCGAAAAATAGTATTTAAGTCATGTGCTGTCCACCATCCTGAAGAGCTATTTTGGGAGCTCCCGGCCACGAGGCGAGTCATATTTTTATACTTAACGGACTTTATTACCCCCTACTCAACCTAGTACAACAAGCATTATCTAAAGGGTAAAATAGTCATTAAAAGTAGGGCCAGTCAACTATGTGCTAGCTACAAATTCGGATAAGTCTAAAATACCCCTAACTGCCTCTCTCGCCCGTTAATCTCCTCGTTGTATTTTCAATGACGAGATTGCCCTTTTATAGAAGGAAGTACGTCAGTAAAAGAACTCAAAAGACTATAAAGGGCATATAGTAATTTCACCGGATCCACTTCTTCTCGCATGTGAAGGGTTCGTTTCACTCTTTGTCAGTCGTCGCTGTCGAAAAGATCTCGGGGAGCGATTTCTTTTGGGCTCTTCTGCCGCGTCTCGTACCTGAGACGAAACCCTAACTCTAAATTCTCGGTGACTGACTCAACCCGCCAATCATCAAGTTCTCCGGTGAGGTCGACGGTCTAATAGACTGCAGTTGGAAACTTAGCATTTAGGTTTGGTTTGAGGAGCTGATCAAACCAGAAAGATATCAGCGGAGCTGGCTTATATATCTTATATCTTCTTCGTGCTTTGCTGGCTTTTTCTTGCTGGTGCGAGGAGAGGGAGATCAGGAAGTAGTTGATGTAATAAGAGGTGGAAGAAGGGGGACAAGTGGGGTTAGGGGAAGGGGAATGACAGGATGCTGTAAGGGATGATTGTTTAATAACTGCGTATTTAAAATATCAAGGATTATTATTCAGTTGCTCCGGAGAAAGTAGGATTTCAGAATATTTCCTTAACTAGATACACTGCACGAGAGGTGTTGCAGATATCATCACTCGACGAGCACTTCCTCTGTTACTGTATCTCTCTTTTTCTCGTCCGTCATCTGCTATTGGATTCCTCTGTTTTGCTCCGTCGGGTTTCTCGGCCCTGTCTCGAGTTGTCTTTTTGGGAGAAAACAAAAATATTCCAACTTGTGAGAGGAGGAAAAGCGTGTTGCTTGTTTCATTGCATTGATTTTTTTGCTATTGGAGTTTGTGAGACTTTCCTTCTTTTGAGAAGCCCTTCGCACACGCTGTGTTGCCTCGCTTTCCTATTTTATACTTTCTTTTTTTCTCATCTCGCACACGGGCCAATGCGGCGGGGACAACAGGATTAAGGAAGAGTGGAAGGTGAAAACATAAATATTAATAGATTACCGAAAGGATTTGGGGAGTTGTGGTTGGTTGAGAGTTCTTACGGCCATGGGAACGGAGATTCCTGTGGCGAGGCAGCGATGGTGGCAGACATGGACGGCATGGATTTTGTGGATGATGTTGATGGTGTCTGTCTGGGTGGCAATTCATTGGTACAATCGGGAATCAATCATGACGACGGCCCAGGAGGCCTTGGTTAGTATGTGCGATGAGAGGGCGAGAATGCTTCAGGACCAGTTCGCCGTCAGTGTTAACCATGTACACGCACTTGCTGTTCTCATCTCCACCTTCCATTACCAGAAGAATCCGAGCGCCATGGATCAGGTTAGTTTCTTTCCCTTTCATCTCATATTTACTTGTCACTAAATTCAACTGTAGTTTTTCAGGTATTTCATATCTTTTTTTGGGGTTATTTAGGGTTTTCTTTGCAATTTATTTCGAGCATTTCAGATTTTGGTCTTACAGTTCTCTGCATAGTCATGGTAATTGGGAAAAAGACTCCTAAATTAAAGCTCTAATTTCAATCTGATGTTAATTTCTTCGTATTGTCTTAACTTTAATACGCTTAAAACAAAGCTTTGCAATAATTAAGGCTTATGTGGAATCGTCATGTTTGTAGGTCCTTCCCCTTCTGTGTACGTCCAATATTCCTCTTCGTATTTCCTTGGAGATGGTTGAATCCTTTCGTAGACTTTTCTTCTCATTGTTTTACTGCTCAGTTGGATTGGGGCCTTACTCTCGATTTTTTTTTTCTAAATAAAACTTATTAATTTTTCTTTTTTAATCTACTCACTGTGCTAGATGATGTTTTAATGACGGTTTTCTTATTTCTAGGAATTTATATTGAATGCTGTTTGGTAACAGGTTTTCAGCAAGGATTTCATTGCCAAACAGAAAAAAAAAAAAATTGGAGAAATTAAATCCAACAAAATGTTAAATCATGTTTATTCCCCATTTTTATCTTAAAAACTCGATTAACCAAGTTCGTCTGTTTGGTGGATTTAATTAATTGCAGAGATGCACCAGTTCATTCAATGAGCTGCTGCAATGAACTCTTCCTTTATATGCAGTGGGTCAGTTCCATGCAACTTCCTCACTATTCTTTGTCAACTAGGGTTTAGAGGGGTAGGAGCAGCAAAGGAGATGCGATTAAATACATATTAATTAATAAAAATATATTAATTTTAATTTGTGATTTAAAAATGTCAGCCTTAATATTTAATATTAATTAAGTCAATGTATATTAATTTGAGTAAATTGATATTATTTTATATTTAATTTGATTAATAAAAGTTATTATATTTAATTAAATTAATAAATTACTAAATAATGATTTATTAGAATGTTTTCTTACACTAATTATGATGTTATTAGTTTGATTATGATTGAAAAAAATTTGGTTAAACTTATTGATATTCAATCAAACTAAGTAGATTTAGATGCATTAATTAAAAAACTTAATGCTGCCTTAATAATTAATATTAATTAATAAAAAATTAACTTGAAACAAACTTGTATTATTTGTGCTTTAGTTTGACTAAATATAAGTTATTGTATCCAGCTTAGTAAATTATTAATAAATAATTGGGTTGCTGTTTTATGTTATTTATGATTTAATTAGTTTAATTAATAAAAATTAAATCTTTACTTGATGATTATGATGTTTGTATAAACATGCCAATATAAATTGTAGTGAACACTTATCATACTGAATGATTTTTTTGGATTTATTTTTTCAGGATTATTAAATCTGGATGTATAAGATTTACTAAATTTAGTCTTTTAGTTTAGTTTTACTTATTTTAACCTATGTGGTGCTCTAGGATACATTTGCATTTTACACTGGAATGACTGCATTTGAGCGGCCACTGTTGAGCGGTGTGGCATATGCACAACGAGTCCTTCATTATGATAGAGAAAATTTTGAGAGTCAGCAAGGTTGGACAATCAAAACCATGAAACGTGAGCCCTCACCTGAGCAAGATGAATATGCACCAGTTATTTTTTCACAGGAGACTGTTTCCTATCTAGAGGTCCTGGATATGATGTCCGGCGAGGTATTTTCTAATTGTTGCTCACTTTGCCACTTTTCAAATCTTTTTGTTACTTTATTCTTCTGTTTTAAATTGTTTCCTCTTTCACTGCAGGAAGATAGAGAGAATATATTGAGGGCTAGAGCTACTGGCAAAGCTGTTCTTACAAACCCTTTTAGGTTACTGGAATCGAATCATCTCGGTGTAGTTCTCACATTCCCAGTCTATCGAATGGGACTTCCTGCAGAGGCAACTGTTGAAAACCGTGTGGAAGCTACGGCAGGGTGAGATTTTGTGCTTGCAAAAGTTCTGTTCTAGAATGGTCGCCTTTGATTTCTAGATTTTTGCTAGATTTTTTGATTCAAATCAACAGCAATTTAAGTTATTTTATTCTGTTATTTGTACTTAAGAAAATGATTGATTGTTTTCTGACTGGATTTCTGTGCTCGTGATTGTGTTGTGCAGATATCTTGGTGGAGCTTTTGATGTTGAATCACTTGTGGAGAATTTATTGAAGAAACTTGCCGGTAATCAGGATATAGAGGTGAATGTTTATGATGTTACCAACATTTCTGATCCCTTGATTATGTATGGAGCCCAAAATTCAGAAGGTTATAAACCATTGTCTCATGTGAGTATGCTAGATTTTGGGGATCCATTCAGGAAGCACCAAATGGTGTGCCGGTAAGTCCAGTACATATTATACTTTTACCAAGAATTTTAATGGATAAAATTTAATTTTTTGATCTTTTTCACTGACAGTTATAGCCAAAAACCTCCCATCCCATGGTCAGCAATCACCTCACCATCTGGTATGGTTGTGATCTTAATGTTAGTAGCCTATATATTGTATGCTGCTCAGAAGCGCTATGTCATGGTTATGGAAGATTGTAGAAAGATGGAGGAGCTGAAAGTTCAAGCTGAAGCTGCTGATGTTGCAAAATCTCAGGTTTGAAATTTAATCTTTTTTGGGTGATAGTACCAATTTTTTCTGAACATTATGGTCCTGCTTTCTTGTATGTAGTTTCTTGCAACTGTTTCGCATGAAATCAGAACACCTATGAATGGTGTCCTTGGTATGATTCACCAATATCAATACATCATATATTCTAAAAATATCTGATCTTTTTCCTTTTTGCTAAAAAATGTGCTTTATGTTCCAGGCATGTTGGATATGCTTTTAGATACGGATTTGAATTTAACTCAAAAAGATTATGCCCAGACTGCTCAAGTTTGTGGGAAAGCTTTAATAGCATTGATCAATGAGGTTCTTGATCGGGCGAAAATTGAAGCTGGCAAGTTAGAGATTGAAGCTGTACCATTTGACCTGCGCTCCATTCTTGATGATGTTGTTTCGTTGTTTTCTGCAAAATCAAGGGAGAGGGGAATTGAGGTTAGTCCAGTTTAGCGTGATTATCTCTAGAAACTATCTGGTGAACTATCTGGTGATTATTAGAAGATATTTTTTTTTTTTTAATTTTAATACTCAAACTAGTTATCTGCTCTTCGTTTTTACTTCTCTTCTATCTAGTTCCCACTTTGTGTCATTCTTAATGCATTTTTTTAACTCACATGGTAATGCTGTATTATTAATATGTAGCTTGCTGCATTTGTCTCGGATAACGTTCCACAAGTTCTAACTGGTGACCCAGGGAGATTCAGACAAATAATTACAAATCTTGTTGGAAATTCAGTAAAGGTAACAATTCTTTTGTGTTCTTGGTTGTTTTTTTCCTACCTCTTAATTTAGTGCTTATAATTAATCGAGTTGTGATTTTTGGAGCTTTTTATGTCTTTGGAAATTTAATTAAGTAAAAACTTAATGCTCATGCAAAGTTTGCATGGTTTATTTGTTTCAAGTGCAAATTCTAATATCAAATTATTTGTAATCTTTAACAGTTTACAGATCGAGGTCACATCTTCATCCAAGTTCATTTAGCGGAGCACTCTAATATGCCAATTGAGGGTATGCTGTGCTCCTCCGCAAATGGAAAGGTGGATGAAGTTGAGACCATGTCTGGTGGCACAGTATTCAATACTTTGAGTGGATATAAAGCAGCTGATAATAGGAACAGCTGGGAGAATTTTAAGCAATTACTTTCAAATGAAGCATCTCATGCTTCTGTCTCTCTAAATGGGCTAGCGAACAAAAAATATCCTGAAAGTGTTAATTTGATTGTAAGTGTTGAGGATACTGGGATAGGAATCCCATTACGTGCCCAAGACCGGGTTTTTACACCCTTCATGCAGGCTGACAGCTCTACATCCAGAAATTATGGTGGAACTGGTATTGGCTTAAGCATAAGTAAATGCCTAGTTGAACTAATGGGGGGTAGAATCAATTTCATAAGCAAGCCTAATATTGGAAGTACATTTACCTTTTCTGTTGTCCTCCAACAGTGTACTAGAAATGCAGGAGGTGGTCCAAAGAGATCTCTATCGGAGGATTTACCAGCTTGTTTCAATGGATTGAAAGCACTTTTAGTTGATGAAAGGTCAGTCAGAAGTGCTGTGACGAAGTATCATCTCCAAAGGCTTGGCATAAGCGTTGAAATTGCAAAGAATACCAAGATGGCTCTCAACGCTTTAACTCAAAAAAATGGCTGTTTGATGAACGGGTAAGCTGTTTGTGCAAGCAGTTTACCTCAAATGTTTTCAGTGGTTTCGTTCTCTTAAATGTTAACGTCTAATATGACTTTTCAAGTAATATTACTACGCTATGATTATATTTTCAATAGTTCTCCATTTTTAATATTGTACATCATGCTGTAAATATGTTTGATGTATTTAAGTTCAAGCATGTGCGCTTATATGGCCCTATCATTGTTATTATACAGGAAATTGCCAAAGGTTTTATTTATTGAGAAAGATTCTTGGAACAATAGTGATGTTTGCTTGTATGACCATTTTCTTGAGCGGAAGCGAACAGGTCATATACATGAAGTACCTAAGGTTATTCTTTTGGTTATCTCTGAATGTGATAAAGCAGTGGGTGATTCTCTTGTGGATATGGTCTTAGTAAAGCCTCTCAGAGCTAGTACAGTGGCAGTATGCCTTCAGCAAGTGCTTGGAATAGATAACCAGCCAGGAAAAGAATTACCTAAGGGTGCTGTTTTCTTACGTAGCCTGCTGGCTGGGAAGAATATATTAGTGGTTGATGATAATAAGGTAAATCTTAGAGTGGCTGCTGCGGCTCTAAAAAAATATGGAGCTAAAGTTGATTGTGCTGAAAGTGGGAAAGAAGCTCTTTCACTACTTCAACTGCCACACAAATTTGATGCTTGTTTCATGGATGTCCAGATGCCAGAGATGGATGGGTATGAAAAACTTTAACTTACTACTGATAACTTCCCTTATCAATGTTTTTGCATTTTATGTAATGTATATTTTTTAGTCATCATATGTCATGGTAAACAATTAATATTTATTTGTGAGTAAAAATACAATTATTAGAAACAATAATGCATATAGTTAAAGGTTAAGATTAAGTGTTGTCTTTAGTTCAATCCATAAAGTCTGGTGTGGTAGTAAGGAGTGCTATTAGTGGTTGGTTATTAAGTAGGGATAATTACATACATGACACCAGAAACATTGATACTTACAAATTAACCACCCAGATGATTTGTTTGAACTATCGAACTGGTGTATTTATGTGTGCCACAATCTAACCTTTGAGAATTTGATTAAAATGAAACATATGGGTTGGGGTTTTACCATGAATTTTTATATTTGAGTGAGAATTTGAAAAATGGATGAATAAAGGTGGTTGATTTGTAAATAACAAGTTCTGGGTGGTATGTATGTGACTGTCCCTTTTATTAAGTAATGCAGATAATGAGATTTCAAGTTATATTAAAATGCTTAAGGTATTATTTTATTAATTTAATAGACGAATGCAGTCAAGTTCCAATATAAAATAGTTTGCTAGTTTGGAATCCAATGTTTTTTTTAATCTTTATTTTCAATAACTTCTATTAAGGTAACCTGAAGAGATTTTTTTTTTTTACTATTCATATTTGATACACCATCAAATATTTTTTATCTTGCACGAATCTCAAGGCATTTTTTATCAAAAAATATTCTAGATTCAAATTCAAGATCGTCGAAGGCCCCAATTTCAGGAAGTTTATAATCAAACCGATCTTCTCAACAAGACGAACTCAATGATACCATAATTGGTTTAATCTAAGTCCAACCAAGCATATATCAAGCTAAGACCATTAAAGCATATTTGGAGGTTTTTTATTATGGTCAAATGAACTTTGAATTTGACATATTTATATTCAAATCTAGCATCTCAATGAGAGGATTCTGATTAGCCTAAATTTGCTTAAGTTTGACGTCACTAAGACCCTCAAATCATTAAAATAGACTTATAATCGAAAAGTTCAATATGAGTCGTTCGATTAGGTAGTTTAGGAAGTTATGAATTTTATTCTTCAAAAGCCTATAAATAGACCACCTCTTTTTACTTAGATTGATGAATCAAAAGAATTCTAGAGCCTTTTCTGAAGAGAAGACTCGGCGATAACCACTGTTGTCGGCTACCTTAGACCACTACTGGCAATCACTACCCGTCACCAACTACTAGCAGTCACCAAACTGGTCGTCACCTTCCCTTATTTGCAAACATCATATTTTGAATACAATTGTTGTGCCTAAAACCTATATTGAAGAACCAGCAATAACCACAAGCCTCTGTAGTCATTGATCACCGTTGATTATAGCCTTTCAGCCGTTGTGAACCATCGTTACCCATCACTGCCCACCAGCTCAACCACCAGCCGCCGAAAATAACTGTTTGCAAATGCCATAGTTTGAATATGACCATTGTGCCTAACACTTGTATTGAAGGCATGATGATAACCATCAAACTTTGCAATCACCAACCACCGTCGACTACCGCTCGTCGACCACTTTCGAACACTGTCAGCCATCACTGACCACGGTTGTCGACCGTAGGCCACCAACAACCCCTATTTGCAAACTTCATAATCCGAATACAGTCATTGTGCTTAACACCTATATTGAAGACCCGATGATTAACCAACGGCCTCCGTAACTGTCAACAACCATCGACCACTGACGACTATCACTGCTGACTGTCATTGTTTGTCGTCGCTTACCTTTGGCTGCCGCCAACCATTGCTTGCAATGTCATTATCAAAATACGACCTCTGTAACTAAGTAATGCTATTACATCAACCATCTACGGCCTTTTCGACCAACTTTTGTTGTTACAATTTTCAAATATGGTATATTTGGCCAACTACCAATATTATAGTCACTAAATACAATATTTATGACCAACTACTTTATTTGTAACCACTAACCACAAATTTTGTGGTTGATTACCACTATTATAGTTTTCAATTACAACTTTTGTGGTTGGTTGACTACAACCTTCATGGTCAATTATTGTCTTTGTAGTAATCAACTAGAAGTTTTGTGGCTTACTACTATTGTTACAACTTCCAATTACGGCCTTTGTGGTTAACTAACACTATTGTAGTCATTAACTAGAGCTTTTGTGAACTGACGCTATTGTAGTTACTACTACGGCATATGTTTTCAACTCTCACTATTGCAACTATCAACTATATCCTATGTGGCTAACTATTACTATGAATTTCAACTACATCCTCTGTAGTCAACTGACATTATTGTAGTCACCAACTATAGCCTATGTAGTTAACTGGCGATATTGCAGTCATCAACTACGGCCTATGTAGCCAACTATTATTGTTATAACTTTCAACTACGATCGTGTGGCAAACTGATGATATTGTTGTCACCAACTACGACCTATGTGGCCAATTGTCGATATTATTGTCACCATATATGACCTATTTAGCCAACTACTATTATTATAGTTTCCAACTATGGCCTCTATAGCCAACTTATGATATTGTTGTGTCACCAACTATGGCGTATGTGGCCAACTGATGATATTGCAATCACAAATTATGATCTATGTGGCCAACTACCACTATTACAACTTTCAACTACGACCTCTATGACCAACTGATACTATTGCATTCACGAAGTATGATTTCTGTGACCAACTAATGATATTGTAGCTTTCAACCACGGCTTTCATGACCAATTACTACCTTGCAACAACTAATTATTGTCTTTGGGCTGACTATTACTGTTACAACTTCCAACTAAAGTCTGGCCAACTGTTGCTATTGTAGCCACCGACTGCGGTCTTCATGACCAACTATATTTGTTGTAGCTCTATTGCGGCTATTATAGCTAAATAACTATTGTACATATGTGATTTTCAGTTTTATAGTTTCATCTTTAATTCAAAAGAAGAGTGAACATATGTACTTACAATCATGTAATAGATTTCTTTGAGCAAATCAAGTTTTTTACCTTTCTGAGGGTTTTTCCACTTAAAAAATTTTGGACATCCTCTCTTACTATTTTGTTATTATCTATGCGTGTTGGATCTTCGTGCAACGCTAAGATGTTAAATTATCACTCTACCATTGTGAATATTCCGACACACAACAATATCTGTATTATTGTTTTCTCCGATTGTGATTCTCGGAAAGGAGTCATAATTAATATCATTAAACCAAAACCTGAGAATGCAGATCATCCATATGTTGCCGCGTGGCTAGTTGCTTATGTTGATTTCTACATGTGAAAAGGTTATCAATCTTTAAGGTAGTATACATGTGAAATAATACTATGATGAATGATTAGTAGTCAAATCATAATCAAATTTCAAAGTCTTAGTTGAGCACTAATTGAGTACTTAATACAAAAATAGACAACAGTAAGGTAAAATATGAGCATGGAAGGTTTGATAGATACAGTGCGTTAATATTTTTAACTTCTTTAATTCTAAAAGGTATTATTGACATAGCATGCAAAATAAAGCACATTAAATGGTTCTTACAACTTGAAAAAATTTTCAAATAAAGCATGCCGGTATAACTTGAATTACTTTGCACAGTAGGATTTCTCATTGAACTGACTCAAGTTAATATGTTATCACTTATCATGAAAATCAGGGTATATCAATTGATGCTTTCATAGTAAGTAAGAAAGCATGTTCAATTGATATAAATTACCCGCATATCATGATTATCATTAATTAGGCTTAAGATAGTGTATAATCAAGCTTAATTATCACAGATCCCTCGTGTTTTTGCTATGCTCTACGTAGGTCATATTTTAAAAAACCTTCCACTTTTGTCTTGGTGTTTGGTTCTGCATCAAACTAGTCCTTCCATTAATGGAATCTGCATTTAAGTGAAAAAAGATGTTAATGCCCCGCATTTTACCCATGGAGCACTTTTTTTCCTTCTATTGCAAAACTTGCATCTTCTAGCACTCTTTTCCTAATTTTGGCTATCTTTAATGATCTCTGTAAATTGTCTCCAACTATCCCACTCACCTCCCCACCAAAATGGCATTGTCCTCCTTTCCCATCGCCTCCAGCCCTCTAATTTCTTCTTTAAATGGCATTGTCCTCCTTTCCCATCGCCTCCAGCCCTCTATTTCTTCTTTTGTCTCTCTCTCTCTCTCTCTCTCTCACACACACACACACACAAATTTTGATAGACTAAGTAGAATCTTCTCCAAAAATTTCGAATTTTAGGGAGCTCTTCAAACTGTCATTGAGAGAATGATCTAACCCTAAAATAAGAAAAAAAATCATTGAGGGTGAGTATTTTTGGTCAAAAGTAGTTAATTTTAGTCAAAATTTTAGTAACAATGTTATTTCTTAATGGAGTATTTGATGTTTTTAGGAATGATGGTTATTTCTGAAGATTGAAAATTAGGTTAGAGGATCATAGTGATCTCATTATGAACTAGAGACCAGAATGGTTAACTTCTGAAGACGTGAAAATATGTATGTTGCCTAGACTTAAGGAATGTGCTTAATATTTACGAGGGTGTAAACTTGTTGAGTTGAGCTCGAGTTAGGATTAATCGAGCTAAGCTTGATTAACTTGTACTTGGCTCGACGTAATGCTCGATCTCAATTCGATCTCAGATTATGAGCTTTAGCTCGACTTGAGAGACAAAAGTTAGGCTCGAGCTCCGCTCCTTTACTCATTTGGAATCGAAAAAAAACATTCAGCAATTTACCTTCACATTGGCGTCTCCAAGGGGAAAGAACGTAGGTTGCATCGCTACGATTTGTTCCTGCCATTTTTCAATGGAGTGCTTTGATGCTTTCCTTCGGAAATTTGTCTGGGGAAATTCATTTTGGAGTCTCTCTAGGGGTTATTCGCGAATGAGTGCTAGTAGGGTTTTATAAATTAATCGAGCGACTCAATTAATTCTCAAGGCGAGTCAAGCTCGAACACGGGCTTGAATAATATACGAGCTCCAAATTGAGCTCGAGCTTGATCTCAAAACTCGATAAACTTGGCTCAAGAGCTCATTAACGAACCGAGCTTGAGCAGACTGACGAGTCGACTTGGCTCATTTACACCCTTGATATTTATTTACCTTGTAAATAATTAAATACAAGATGTTTCTCAATGTCCGTTTTAATTGGATGAAGATTTTGTTTAGTTTTTCCTCAATTTGTTTATCATTATATTGTTTAGTTATGAACATAATTTTTTTTTCCTAATTTTATATGAGTTTTTACTTATCAACCTCTGTCTAACGCATTTAAATTTATGACTTATCGTTATTTATGATCATATGGTACTAATCATCATCTATCTACCCAATATGTTCAAGCTTGTTATAAATCATTTCTTTGGTACTTTGTAAGGAAATTGCATTATTTTGAATCATCTAGAACCACAAGTAAATAAATGGAAGAAAATAAGAGGAGAGATTCTCTTAAGCTTTAAGTCTTTTTTCGGGAGAAGTTCTTGTTGTAGAAAAGAAAAAGAAGCTCTTGTAATTGAGAAAGGATGATGATAGTAGTAGTAAGAGAAACTTGCTTTCTGCAAGATAGCTTGTAGTAAATGGTTATATTGTTAAATTCAATGTTGACAACTAAAAGTGACCAAATGAGTCATTGCAATTTTTGTGGGAAATAAGACTACTACACTTTACATCACAAGTTGATTGTAGGGGCTACCATCAAGAAAATAAATAATCTAAAAAGATAGTTGTCAAGGGAATTTGACATGAACCTGGTTAAAGCTGAGAAAGTTATTGAACTGAGAATTAATTGATATAAAACTATAAGTATTATGAACTTCTCACAAGCTCTGTGCATTGAGAAGGTACTATTAGGAGGTTCAAAATGATGAAAGAAAAGTATTGAACATGCCCTTGTTAGTCCTCTTCAAACTTTCAAAAGAATAATTATCGAAGATAAAGTGAAAGATTATAGAGCCAGAGCCCATTTTACATCAACAATTGGCTCTTTAATGTATGCAATAGTTTGCGTAAGTCCTGGCATTGTAAATATAATCGAAGCTTGCAGTCCATATCTGTCAACTCTAAGAATGAAACATCGGGGAGTTGTAAAATTGATTCTTTGCTACCTGAAAGGTGTAGTTAAGTAGTCATTAAATTTTTGAAGTGATAATTTGAAACTGTAGGATATTTTGATGTTAATTTAGGTGGAGACTTGGATACATGGTAGAATACTACTTTGTCCATCCACTCCTTAGGTGGCACTGCAATCAGTTAATTTTCACAACCACAAAAGACAGAAGATATGTTGAGAATTGAACCTTATTTAGGGTCCTATTGATAAAAAGTTAATATTGAAGAGGTCTAGATATTTATTTGTAAAACATTGCAATACCCTATAAGTCTATGTTATGAATGTACATATTAGGTTTTGAACAATTCTTCTACCCGGTATCATAGTTTTCTAGCCGTCTCATTCTTTTCTTCTTCACAACACAACCATGCTAACTAGGAGGCAACAATAGGATTTTGGTTTTTTTGGAAGGCAACTTCACGATCACGACTCACTGGGAAGGAGACGACGTGATTGTAGGTCACTGGGAAGATAACGAAAGGACCGCGGCTTGTTGAGAAGGCAACAGAGGGATTTTGGCTTGTTGGGAAGGCAACCAGCGGATCGTGGCATGAACTCTCGCTATAAGGTCGCAATTGAACGAGCTGGAAAGTCTATAGAGTTTTCTTCCTATATACCTCTAGCAGTACCGAAGAGCATCCAGACTATTGATGGCACATCACAGCCTATAGTTGGTAAGGGTATAGTGAGAGGTACCAATTATGACATTGTCCAATATTTTGCATGCTCATTTTCTTGTGAATCTTTTATCTATTAGTGTCTTTATTCTCTAACTAACATGTGTTGCTTCCTTTAATATATCTAGAGTAATCTTCTAAGAGAAAGGGACTGATCTGACACTTGGACTTTGGTACTTGGATCGGGAGAGGATGGACTCAACATTAATATCAATGGTAGAGAGTGATGTAGTAGAAGCATCTGAGAATAGTGTGGAGGATGTGTTGTCGCTACATCACAGATGCATCAGACACTCTTGTTTTAGTTTATTGAGTCGCATGTGTCCTTTGTATGAGAAGACAAATAAATAAAAGCTTATTTGTGTGCTTGTGAGTTTGGCAAGCTTAATAGGAGCTCTTATATTAATTCTGGGAATAGGAGTTTTGGTGTTTTTTACTTGATCATTTTGATGTTTGGGGACCTTGTTTTATAAGTTGCATGAATGGTTATCAATATTTTGTGAATTTTGTTGATTTTTTTTCTTGTGTTACTTGGTTATATTTGATGAAAAATAAGGTTAATTTGTTTGTTTGCTTTGAAAACTTTCACAAGGCAATCCATACTCAATATGGTGCAATAGTGAATGTATTGAGGTCTGATAATGAGACGGTATAGTAACAAAACATTTGATGAATACTTTTCAGCTCATGGGATATAACATCAAACAATATGTAGGAAGAATAGGCATTTAGAGGTTTCTTAAGCATAATGATCGCAATGAATATTTCAAATTACTTATGGGGGCAAGTAGTTTTGACAGCTGCTCTATTGATCAAGAGGATGCCATCGAGGGTGTTAGATTGGAAGTCTCATTGACAGATATTGAAAAGAGATAATAGCGGGATCCTCCCTTTTGAAAGTGTTTGGATGTGTATGTTTTGTGTAGGATAACAAACCATCGGTGGAAAAGCTGGATCCCAATGTTATGAAATGTGTTTGTAGGTTTTTCTATTACCTAGAAGGAATATGTCTGCTGGAACCCAATAGAGAAGAGATTGTTTGTGAGCATGTGTCTTTTAAAGAGATTGAACCTTGCTACATCCAAGAGATGACCTCACCCTTTGTTGACTCGCCAAATACTGGAGATATGAGACAAGATGGGGTGAATAGCAATGGTGAGGGAGTGATACACGTGGTAGCAATGTATTGTCTTATGATGTGGGAGGAATCAGAAAAGGAGAGGGAAACTAGAGGTGGTGAGATTTAGGATGAATGTGAGCTAAGGGTGTATACGCAAAAAAGGAAGCAAAATGAGGGAAGGGTGCATGCACGTGGTAGCAAAATGAGGGAAGGGTACACACCGACAAAAAAAGAAGCAAAATGAGGGAATGGTGCCTGTAGTGCTGCTTGTGCCAGCTAGTCTCGTGTTCCGATTTTCTCTAACCCTTGAGACACCTACATCATCCACCTTCAACTCCAAACTACCAGGTGATATAATTCCTTCTCCTAACCACCATAATTTTAAGAAGAATTTCCCGTAGTAATGTGAAACATCCTCTCGATTGTTTTAGGTGGGAACTTGACACTGCTATCTTTTTTTTATATTTCAACATATCACTTTTACATGTAGCATTCATTGCATTGTTGGACACTATCTCTATACCCAAGTGTTGACAGGTTACTAAGGAGGATTCTAAGTGGAAAGCGGCTATGCATTAAGAGCTTAGAGTTTCGATAAAAAAATTTAACATGGAAAGATAGTGCCACTACCGAATGGGAAAAAGACAGTTAGATGCAAAGTGAATCTTCACAGTAAAACGAACTCCAGAAAGAAAGGTGGAGTGGTACAGAACACGACTTTCGATGAAAGGGTACAGTCACATATGATATTGATTGTGATGAAGACTTTGCATCGGTAGCAAAGAGGAGCCAACAATGACACTTGTTTCTTTTGCAGTGAACGGTGGGTGGAGGTTACACCAACTCAATGTGAATTTATTTATTCATTGTGAGTTACTGAGAAGGTATATATAGAGATCCACTGGGATTCGATACAATATAGACATTGGGCGAGATGCATAGGCTCAGGAAGTCACTCAATAGCTTGAAGCAGTCTTCTCGAGCCTGGTTTGACAAGTTTAAAAAGACGGGTACGCATGTGATATCAGCAGATCAATGCATGTCATACATTGTTCTTTCAACAACATGAAGGTCGCACCACAAATACTTACTGTATATGTTGATGACATCATTGTCACCGGTGATGATGAGATAGAGATTGTCAACTAAATATAAGATTAGGCAATGAATTTGAGGTGAAGGATCTTTGACAACTCAGATACTTTTTTGGGATTGAATTGACTCATGGACCTAAAAGGATAGTCTTGTTCCAGAGAAAGTATGTACTAGATCTTCTGACGTAAATAGACATGCTGGGGTGCAAACCTATAGTTTCTTCAGTTGACCAGAAAGCGAAGCTGAGTACAGAGAGGGGAATCGGTTGATCGTAAGAGGTACCAAAGATTTGTGGGTTGTGTGATCAATCTGCATCACACTCGACCCAACATCTCTTTTGCAGTAAGTTGCTACGTGCATGATCCAAGGAAGGGTCATATGATTGCAGTTACCTAGATTCTGAGGCACTTGAAGAGTGCATAAAGGAATGAGTTGATTTTCATGAAGAATGAGCCTGTAGACATTGAGGTCTTTTGTGATGTTAACTGGGTAAGTTGTGCAGATGCCAGAAGATCCATCTTAGGATATGGCATATTCTTAGGAGGCAATTTGGTTTCTTGGAAGAACAAGAAACAATCTGTTGTAGCGAGGTCAACAACAGAGGCAGAGTACAAGGTCGTGGCCTTAGGAGTTGCCGAGATGACGTGGCTGAGAGCCTTGTTGGTTGAGCTCAAGGTGGACCAAGGAACTCAAATGAAGTTATGGGGCGACAACAAGTCTTGGATCAACATTGCCAACAACCCAGTGCAACACAATAGAACCGAACATGTAAAGTTTGATAGATTTTTCATCAAGGAAAAGTTGACTAACAGGCTATTGGAGGCAAGTCATGTAGACACTGGAGAGCAAGCGGTTGACTGCCTCACTAAAGGACTTAGTTCATTAGAGTTTTCTAGGTTATGTAATAAGATGGGCTTAGTGTATATCTTTTGCCCATTTTGAGAGAGAGCGTTGAGAATTGGACCTTATTTAGGGTCCTATTGGTAAAATGATAATATTGAAAAAGGCTAGGGGTTTATCTGTAAAATGTTGTAATACCTATTAAATTCTATGCAATGAGTATGCAGATTAGATTTTGAACAATTCTTCTACAAGATAGTTGCGCCATTAATAATAATCATTGAATCTGTCACCAAAATCAATATGAAGATGATGTGGCCAAAAAGCTTTTTAGAAATAAACCTACAAGAAATTTTTCTCTATTATGTGGCAGGTAACTTGTATTCACTTGGCAAAGAATGTCATCTTTTCCCCTTAAATGAAGTGTATACAACTCAAGTATCACTTAATAAATAGTTTGTTTCAAAGATGATGCCTTATAATTTTTCATAATCAGATGAGTTGAAAATATTGCTAACAAACACTTTATAAAGTCGTGCCCATTGAATGTTGAGGCTTTGTAAAGATTCATTTAATCTCTTTGAACAATCATATGCTGGTGTTGCATAAAGAGACATTTATACACCAGTTACTTTTAAAGTCTATTGGAAATTTAATCTTCAAATGGGTCCTTGTTAAGATGTGAAGATAATTTTTTTTTAACTTTCACAAACGTGTTACTCATCATTCTCTAGCTATATCATCTATATCATGGTGCTTACTACCATCTACCATTATGTTTAAGCTTGTTACCTCGTACCATTGAGCATTATATGAATAGATGGTATCATTGTATTGAAGCTACTCATAACCACAAAAATAACCACAAAAAATAGAGTAAAGAAGATATATGTGTGAGGATCTTAAGCTTCATTTCATGGTAGTGATAAATTTTTGCATTAGAAAGTGGAGAGGTGTTAAATCCCTTTTCCTTTAAAGGACTTTAAAGGAAAGGGGATTTTACATTTATATTGAATCTTTTACAAGTTCCTCTCGGAAAGGAGCGAGAGAACAACTCACTGATAATTTTGCATTGTTGTCTGATCAGACATTGGATTGATTGATTCTATTTACTTTAAAATGCTGTTTTCTACTCATTTACTCTACACTGTTAAAACATCATATATTGGTTCGAAAGCAGTTTATTTTTAGCTTTTTAGTCCAAGCAGCATTGCAATTTCTATATTCGCCTTCAATTTTTATTTGAAGAACGCAATTATAGTTTCTTATACTTCTTCTCTTTCAGATTCGAGGCAACCCGACAAATTCGGTTGATGGAAAACGAAGCCAATGAACAAACCAGACTGAGAGGAGCTCATTTTAACGACTCCGATACCGAACTTCCTCAGTGTCACCTCCCAATTCTAGCCATGACAGCTGATGTCATTCAGGCAACTTATGAGGAGTGCATGAAGTGTGGAATGGATGGTTATGTCTCCAAACCCTTCGACGAAGAGCAATTATATCAAGCCGTAGCCAAGTTTGTGGCCTCAAAACCTTTGCAGGGCTCATGATTTAACTTGGTCATGGTTTATTTGAATAACGCTTCTGGCTTTAATTTGCTCTGCTGTTTTCTCCGGCAACTACTAAGAGCAGGAAGGTTGGGTGGAGCCAGTGTAAATTTAACTCTGGTTAGAGTTGGGTGGGTGTACATGTGCTAGTGAGTGTATTCTTATTCTTCCCTTCTGTTGTGTTGATCTGCTGTTTCATGTAAAATTTCTAGTTGTAGACGTTCATTCTTATTCTTGGGAAACTATGTTAGTGAAGTGTTGCAGTTTTTTGTGGAGCCGGCAACTTGCTCTATCTTAATCTGAGTTAATCTGAGTTGAGTTCTAGTCCTCGTAAAGTTATGAGGGCATTATGGGCATGTGGTAGGATTATTGAAGGTCATTTGTCGGTATGTATGTAAAAATTAAATAGAATTATAAATAGGTAAAATTGAAACGATAAAATTATAAATAGAATTGAAGCAAACAATAAGCTAGTTTGGTTATTTAGTTGGTCTTTTATTTGAACAATTTTTAAATTAAAATAAAATAAAATAAAGGATTAATGTAAAAGCCAAAATTAAATTAAATTAAAATATAAGAAAATTACAAACGAAAAATGAGTAACATATATATATATATGCAACACAAATGAAGCTGGCATATCAGTTTTCCTTGAATTGTTTAAAATCTATCGCAAAGTGAAATGCAAATATCCCTTAATTCAAGATGAGAAATAAAACCGCTATTAAAAAATTAAATAAGAATTTGTTCGGGTGGCATACCGAAGGATTTGAGCATTTGAAGTCAGAGAGAAGGAGAGGGAGAGAGATTATGGGAGTGCAAAGTGACTTGCCCTTCTGAGGTAAAATAGGGTATTTTCAAGCTTTTGTGACCCTTTTTATATAATCAAATAATCTTGGTACATGAAGAGGTTCAAGAGCCTAAAGTCTCTTCTTATGTGATGATACATGAGAGAAGGGAGAGGCAAAAACTCTTTTTACATGAAAAGACCTCTCTATTTATAGGAGAGGGAACACAATCAAGGATGATTATATTTATAACCTTGCTTTAATTGAGATTGTACAAACTAATCTATTTATTATCCCAGTGCGGGCCCAGGGTCTTGCGTTCTCTGGCTCAATTGGAATCGAAGAAGTGAATTGATCAATGTTATCAGTCAGTCTTCTAAATGAGGACCAACGGTCGGTCGGTCCTTCAGGTCTGAGCGATCGATTGAATTTCTAAAAAAGTTTGAAAGGACTGAACCGATCATTTGATATTTAGCCAACTGGATGTGTTGAACCAGTTGTCAAACATTAATTCCTTCTTGGGGGTTTTTTTTCAGCCGAGTAAAACTAGGTTATTGGGCAGAGAGTGGGTTATCGTAACCCGACAGGTAGTTTACTCTTTGGATGAGGAGATCTAGCTGAAGGTGGTCAAAGCCCGTGACTTCATGGTACCTTGAGGGAACCCTTGGCCGTCTCTGGCATCGGGATGAATCATTTGGGTGTACACTATTGAATCAACTTGGGTGATCTCTGACTAGCATAAGTCAGTTGGTCTTCTGGGCCTCTGGGTCATTATCTGGCAGACACACCTTTGTCACGTCGTTCCTTCCTGGACTGTTGAATTGCCTTAAGATTCATGCTGACAATTTTTTGTGTACATATTTCGACCCCCGATTCTCTTATTTCTTGAAAGCAACAACTGTGATAAAAACACAATAATTTATTTATGACTACTTAATAGCGTAATCATTGAACTCTCCTTAAATTTTGTGCTTGTGATTCCTATAGGGAGTGAGGGGCGCACTTTTCCCATCTTCCTCTAATTTTCTCCACTTGGTCTATCTTCAATTTGATTGCTAGCATGGTGAAAAAGCCATGCAAAGCTAACAAGTACAGCAATGCTAGCTATCAGAGAACTGTTGAGGATATGATATGGGGAACTAACTCCCGCTCGGAAAGTTATAAGAAGCAATTGTTGGTGAAGAAGCATAAAAGGCCCGATTAGGAGGATCAAGTGGGGTTGTTGACCAAAGAAAAATATGTTGAGATTTTCATACCTATTTTACACTGTTTCTGATGATATTGCACTTTAAAGAAAGGTATTTTTGAAGTTTTGTTGCAGGAATGATAAATTAGGGTCATTGGAGTAAAAAGATGCAAAAAGAGCAAATTTGGAGCGAAAAGGACCAAAATGTGAAGATTTGAACTAGGGCGTCGATGGCAAGAAATTCCCGAGACTCCAAATTATTTGATTTAGAAAGCCCGCCGACGGCGCCCTTGAGGCCGCCGACGGCGAGATCGGAGGTTATGTCCAACAATGCATTGGATGATGATGAATTTTGGAGGGATGCTTAGGCAACTCTTGGGAAAACTCTTCTACAACTTTAAAAGAAGATTTTGGCCAAAAATTAGGAGGCTCTAGCTAGGCTTGGGAGGCTCTGGAGAGGGGAAGTTAAGTGTTAGGAAAGTGTAGAGAGTCTAATTGTGAGGAATTCTTCGAGAAATTGTAAGAGTGGAGGGAAAGTGAGAGATTTCTTGATTTCTTCCTCCTTGCCGCCTTGCCGCTTTGAAGAGGAACTTTGTGTGTTGTAAAGAAAGGAATATATTCAGAGGAACTTCGAGGAGTTTGCTTGGGGAGAAATTAGATATAAGTGTCATTTACTTGTTGTAGTTGTATAACTTTACATTTATATATGAATTCCGAGTTTTGTTGTGTCTTCCCCATGAATTCTGAGTAATTTTCTCTATCTTTCTCCTTGTCTTGAGATTTGTGAAATGGTGATTTGAATTGGTTGAGCCATGAAAATGTTAAAGAAGTTGTGATGATCTTTTCACTTCGATCTTAATTTACTTTCAATCTGGTCAATTGATTTGTTAAAATATGTTGAGTTTTACAACTAAAGTGAAAGTTACATCCAAGATTCAGGAAGGTCAAAGCCCTTGGAAGTTGGGTGCAAATAAATAAGAAAATAAAATTATCGAGCGTAGAATTGGATATTTTAGAGTGACAGACTAAAATCCCCAATTC
>NW_018252099.1:72423-74736 GCF_001263595.1 Phalaenopsis equestris | reverse complement strand
CCTCCCAGCCTAGCCGCAGATTCAGTAAACAAGCGTAGGATTATTCAATGTTCTTTATGCCTGGACCAAAGGGTAAAGAATAGGTATGCTTCTATTTGGCACAATACAATTTGAACTGATTCACTTTATCCATTTACTATAATTTCTTGACAAGGAAAATGATGTTTTCTTATATATTGAATATCACATTAAGAACTTTATTAGTATAATTAATTATTTAAGAGTTCTTAGAATTATATATTTATTTCAATTACCTATTAGTGACAAATAAGCATTTTGAATTCCATTGTTGCGATTAAGTATTTCTTTTCTAAAATCTTAGTTCGTGGTTCTAATATTACTTCATGTGGGATCGATATCTAGGACTCCATTAGAGCCCTATATTACTTGAGCGATACGTATACTTGTATTGATAAGTGTGACTTTACCATTATTAAATATTTTATATATACTTCTTTATCAAATCTATAACGGTTATTAAGTTTTTGGTGTCGTTGCTGAGGAATTAAATCTATTAAATCTTTTAGCAATTAAATCTTTTAGCAACAGTATTAAATACTTGTAGTTTTAAGCATATATAAAGTCGTTGTCAAGTTTTTGACACCGTTGTTGGGGAGTAAACAAGAATCATAATGAATAACAGACTAATTATGACTATTAGAAATTTTTTACTTGAATTGCAACTTATTTTCATATTTAGTTGAATTAACTATTTTCTGTGTACTGATTTCAAATTGTATGCATAAATTTGGACCTGAAAATCTTATACCCTACAATTCGGAATTATAACGCACTGTTAGAAAAATTAGAAGATTGAGAAGAGAACCTAGAAATTCTGATACAATGGAAAATAACATGAACAATCAAGGAATAGAAAATGAACACCAACTTAGACCCCTACGAGATTATGCAAATCCTACAGCCGATGAAATTCACTTATCTATCCAAAATCTTGATGTAGCTGCTAATTCATTTTAGCTTAAACCTGCTATTATCCAAATTGTACAAAACAATCAATTCAGAGGTACACTAAATGAAGATCCTAATTTACACCTCGCTAGTTTTCTAGAACTGTGTGCTACCTTTAAATGTGACAGAGTTTCAAACGATTTTGTTAGACTTAGACTTTTTTCTTTTTCACTTAGGGATAAGGCTAAGATGTGGTTAAATTTGTTAGCACCAGGATCTATTAGAACTTGGGGAGAACTTTCACAGAAATTTTTATCCAAATATTTCCCTTCATCCAAAACAGCTAAACTTAGAAATGACATAACATCGTTCTGTCAGATTGATGGAGAGTCAATATATGAAGTTTGGGAGGAATTTAAAGATCTTCTTAGTAAATGCCCTCATCATTCGTTACCAAATTAGTTGATAATTCAAACTTTTTATAATGGATTAGTGGGATCACTTAAATCGATTATAGATGTTGCGGCTGGTGGTTCTTTAATGTCAAAACCTTTTAATGAGGCTTATTCGCTAATAGAAGAGCTGGCTACCAATAATTTTCAATGGCCCTCTGAAAGGGTATATCCTAAAAGAGTAGCTAGTATCCATGATTTTGATGCAACATCTATGTTAGCTTCACAGATTGCTGCAATATCAAAGAAATTAGATCATTATGGAATGAATTATTCTCCAACACCTACTATGATGGAAGAAAATTCATCTGAGAAATTTGTGATTGTTCAACCTTCGTATGAGACTTTAAATGTTATTAATAGACCCAACAATCCTTATTCGAAATATTATAACCCAGGTTGGAAGAATCATCCAAATTTTAATTAGAATAACAATTCTGCTACAAATCAACAATGGTCAAACAACCCAGTGAACCCATTAGAAAATTCATCCAACCAAGGAAATATTAATTATAGACCTTTTTATCCTCCAGAATTTAACAGTAATACTCAAATTAAGGAAAAGAAGTTGTCTATGGAAGAGTTGATATTAAACATGGGTCAACAATTACAGAATCAAGGAAATCAATTACAAATTCAAGGAAATCAATTACAAATTCAAGGAACTGCTATTAAGAATATTTAAAATCAATTAGGGTATATCGCTACTGCGCTTAGTAACCGAACATTAAGAACTTTTCCTAGTACTGTGGAACCAAATCCTAAAGGTCAAGAAAAAGAACAAATAAAAGAGATACAATTACGAAGTGGAAAATAATTAGAAATAAGAGTACAAATAAAAACAAAAACTAAAAAAGAAAAAGCGGATACAGAAAAAAAAAAGGATCATGAATACCCAGAATTAGAATATCCACTTACACCAATGAAAATTACTGTGGAGAAACCTCCACCA
>NW_018252099.1:69850-70168 GCF_001263595.1 Phalaenopsis equestris | reverse complement strand
CCTATGAAGCATATTATGACCGCAAGCCAAGTGTCGATCATTTTCGTATTTTCGGATGTCTTGCACATGTAAAAGTAGCTACACCGCATCTTCCTCCGAAGTTTATGATATGAACACGAAAGGCTATCGAATGTTTGGTCCAGCGACAAGACGAGTTGTGGTGACACGAGATGCAGCGTTCGAGGAGAAGAAGAAGTGGGAGTGGAGTAAATCTCCAGTAACAGGTCAAGCAACCGATTATATATGTTTAACATAGCACCAGCTCTCCCCGAATGCCTTCTGGCTAGGAGCAAAGAAGAAGCATGGCGATGGCATGCA
>NW_018252099.1:65998-69824 GCF_001263595.1 Phalaenopsis equestris | reverse complement strand
TGTGTTTCTAAGAAAGGAGGAGTGACTGTTGAAACAAAAGAAAATAATGAATTAATACCTATCAGACAAGTTACTAGGTGGCGTATTTGCATTGATTATAGAAAATTAAACACTGTCACTAGGAAAGATCACTTCCATTTACCCTTTTTTAGACCAAATAGTAGATAGACTTGCTGGGAACAAATATTTTTATTTTTTAGATGGATATACCGGTTGCCATCAAATTGCAATTGCTCCTGAGGATCAAGAAAAGACAACATTTACTAGTCTTTTTGGAACTTTTGTTTTTCGAAGAATGCCTTTCGAATTATGTAATGCACCTGCAACATTCCAGAGATGTATGATGTCTATATTTAGTAAGTTAATTAATGATGGATTGGAAGTATTTATGGATGATTTCTCTGTATTTGGAACATCATTTGATGCATGCTTAAATTATCTTGAAAAAGTTTTGGAGTTATGTGAAAGAACTAATTTAGTTCTAAATTGGGAGAAATGTCAATTTATGGATGCATAAGGAATTGTGTTAGGGCATAAAATTTCAGAAAATGGTATGGAAGCAGACCCTACAAAAAATCAAGTTATATCTAAACTAACACCTACTAATGTAAGAAAGGTTAGGAGTTTTCTTGGACATGTTGGTTTTTACAAGCGTTTTATTAAAGATTTTTCAAAAATTACTAAACCTCTATGCCAACTTTTAGAAAAGGACAAGAAATTTGAATTCGCTAAAAACTGTTTAAATGCCTTCGAGTTATTAAAGAAAAAATTAATCACAGCCCCTATTATAGTTTCACCTAACTGGTAATCAAATTGTTGATCATTTGTCAAGACTAGAAAACCATGAATTATCTGACATCGACAATGAAATTACAAACAGTTTTCCTGATGAACAACTTTATAATATTAATGAGTGAAAAATACCATGGTATGCTGATATTGTTAATTATATTGTAAGTGATAATTTACCACATATGCTGACTTTGTTACAATTGAATGAATTGGAAGAATTAAGAGATAATGACTATGATAACAACAAAATTTATAAGGAGAAACTAAAGTTATTGCATGATCGAAAGATTAATCAGAAGAAATTTGAACCAAGATAAGAAGTTTTGCTTTACAATACTAGGCTGAAGTTATTCCCTGGGAAATTGAAGTTTTGTTGGTTAGGACCCTTTACTGTGACTCAAGTTTATATAATTACGGAGCTGTTGAAATTGAAGATCAAAAGACTGGAAATAGATTTAAAGTAAATGGACACAGATTAAAACCATATTTTGACGGTAAAAGACCAAATTTTAAAGAAGTTTTAATGATCAGTCAACCTGAATAATACCTGAATAGGTCGGGCCTGACGGCGTTGAACCAAGCGCTTTATGGGAGGCAACCCATAGTTATCTTTATTTTTTTTTGTGATTATAATAGTTTTTATTTGAAATTATCGTTAGTTTGTGGTAGTATTGAACTCTACTACTCTTATTTACCCTTGAATTATCATAAAAATTGGATCCATAAAGAAAAATTGTAACGCATTCGGACCAGAGCGAAACTGTGCAACTTTTACCTTGGGCGCCGACGGCGGGTTTTTCCCAAGAGTCCAAGCAATTAAATACTAAAGGCTCACCAACGGTGCCATCAACACCACCGACGGCGAGACCGGCTGGATGGCAGTTTCTGGAGTTTGAATGGGCGGTTTTTGGCAGTTTTAGGCGTGAGTTACCCCTTTTAAACCCCCAAATTTGATTCCTAAGTTCATATTTCCCCAAAAATGAAGTGAAAATCCACCAAATTCATCCCTATGGCGTCCAATTCCCCTAAAAATCATATAATGTAAGTGTTCAACCGGAGAAAGTTCATTATTGCGGAAGCGCAGCTAATCTTCAACAAGATACTGACGAAGAAGAGATTAATAAATGAACGAGGATTAGTAAATCAAGGATTGAATAATCCCTCGACTGCAATTGAAGAGATGATAGTGCGGCGAAGATGGGAAGTGTTGTGCTACACTACAGCCGCCGTAGTCATTCCTGTGGTGAAGAAGTTTTATGCTAATTTGCATGGAATCAACCAGGGAGTCGTCTATGTGCGAGGTTGATGGATAACTTTTACTCCTACATGGATCAATGAATTATATATGATCGAGAACGTTTCTGTCTGTCATTATTCCAACTTCGTCCCGCAAGAAATTAGATGAATAAAATTTACCAATATTTAACGAACGAAACTGAAGACTGGGAAATGAGACTGGGAAATGAGAGAAAACAAGGAAATGAGAGAAAACAAGTATATTAGTTTTTCTGCGACACTTCTAAATCCCGTTTATAAACACTGTCACTATCGGTAAAGTTATTAAGGAAAGTTTTATTTTGAATTACTGCATCCAAATGGGACTGCCGATTGATAATTGGGAAGTCTGTTTTGGGCCTAATCATTCATGGATCAACTTATGGGCTTGGACATCCTTCAACAATTTTCTTACGTTGCAGTCAGTTCCAAGTATCTTATGAGAATTGGAAAAAAAAATACTTCAATCTTGAAAGCCTTTGGACCCAACCGAGAAGTTCCCAACCAATGAAGATGAGAATGATATGACTATTATTGTGGATCAATTGTCTCAAAATTCACTACCTATTCAACCTTTAATTTCGGACAAGACACTAGTGATCCTACGCAGAATCAATAAACTAGAGAAAGAGGTATAAAATAAAATATTATGAATGCAATTAATAATATCTCTGATTTCTTCGATCATCTAGACTGGAGGATGAAAGAACATTTTTCTCACTCTATACATATTGAAGACAGTTTGATACGATTGATGAGAAGGATGAAATTGATAAAAGAGGATTCTACTGAAGAATTTCCATACCGATCCTTCTATAACCTCTTCATTCATGTGCAATCAATGGGTGATCTCAGAGGAGAATCTAGCACTGAATCTGAGGAATAGTAGATTTACATTGCTACTTGTTTGTTTATGTGTGTAATTTCATTTGAACTTTGCATTTGTTTTGCTTTAGAATTATGCTTTTAGATCTCTGTATAGTTGAGACTGAGCATATGATGTTTGTTTTCAGCATTTTGAGTGTTGTGGCTTGGATTACGACGCTGAATTGATGTATTAAGGTTGAGTGTAACGTATATTGTAACTCTTGGAATTTATATATAATTGTGATGTTTTGTGTTGTGAAAGTTTATTTGTGATAAGTACATCATTTAATCACTTAAAATTATGTCTATAATGATTGAACGGATGTCGTTGAGGCTTGAAATTGATCGAAATCATAAAAATCCAGAAAATGACTAATAAAGGAACCAAATCAATAGAGCCCGTCGACGGCGCCCTCGACGCCGCCGACGGTGGACTTTTCCCAAGACGTAGGATATAATTTCAATAGAGCGCGCCGACGGCGCCGAAGACCTAGCCGACGACGAGATCCCAAAAAAACACCTTTAACCATCATTTTGACCAGTTAACCGCCACTATTCATCACAACTGCCCCTTTTCATCATCCCCTTCCTCTAAAAAATGCAATTTTTGACCTAGGGTTTGAGAGATCTTGGATTTGGGGGTGATTTTAAGGCATTTAGACACCATATTTGATCATCTCTTGGTAAGAGCTTCAATCCAAACTAAAAAAATTTGATTTTCACCATGAATTTCTTCCACATTGAGGAAACCCAAAAAATTTGAGAATGTGAAGAAAATATTGGGAAGAAATTCATGGAACTTAGCTTTGAACTCTTAGAATCACTCTTGGAAGCCATTATTTGCGTATTTAAAGCATATTTTGAAATTTTTCTATAATTTTCTATAATTTTG
>NW_018252099.1:65755-65988 GCF_001263595.1 Phalaenopsis equestris | reverse complement strand
ATTTTTCTATAATTTTGATTAGATTGAAATGACTCCACGACAAAAGAGGCTACTTGTTCGTCAATGTTCTCGCTTCGTCAATGTGAAGGCTCAATCAAGGTTTACTTTAGTGTTTGAAGGAAAGAAGTGTATACAAGATCGAGTTTTTGAGAGTCTGAGAGGAGAAATTGAACTAATTATTACCGAGTGGAGGTGAGAAAACTGCTGTTACACCACCAATAAAGCTGTTTCGA
>NW_018252099.1:64701-65511 GCF_001263595.1 Phalaenopsis equestris | reverse complement strand
TGCTTCCATGCTTCTGCTTCCATGCTAAATGCCACATCTAAAGCGTGACACTATTTCCTCTACTCTACTCTGTTACTGACCTATCACCATAGTAAGGTAACAAGAGATAGAGCTATTCTGAATTTCTGTATTCAGAATAACATAAATATAAATGTGGGGAGAATCATTTTTAAGACTATATTGGCCACGACAAGGAGTGAAACAAGTAGAGGTCTAGGACATCCTGGCCTCATTTATACACTTTGCCAACTTTTTGGAGTGGAAGCTGGAGATGATGAGGAATGGTTTTACCCTATGAAACTCATTAGTAAATCTAATTTGAAGTCTTATGAATCCCACAAAAAAATGGAGAATTGGGAGTAGGAGTCAAGAACCTTCTACTAGTAGAGATATTCCCTCTACTAGTTATGACCTTCCACCTTCTAGTTCCCCTACCCTAATTGACTTGATGAATGAATTGACCTTGCAGCGAAAGAATATAGAATTAATAAATGAAAGGATTGGAGGTTTAGAACGTAGACATGATTATGATAGTGAGTACCTTCAGAGGTATTCAGACTTTGAGATAGCTTACTACGAAGCTCAGGCCCGACACTACAGAGGTGAGTCTGATGTTACTTTCCCTGAGTGCCCCCGATATACTCAGTATCAGCCCAATCCACCTGCTGACCAAGGAGATGAAGATATAGTTTGGGATTTTGATATTTGAATGTAATTGATGTACTTGTACTTTTATTTTTGTAATTTTTGTAATAGAAATGGATGTTTGTATGTATTTGTACTTTCATTTTTATTGTTATATTGTAATTG
>NW_018252099.1:27129-62474 GCF_001263595.1 Phalaenopsis equestris | reverse complement strand
CTGCTGTTATGTCCAACAATGCATTGGATGAGGACGAATTTTGAAGGGATGCTTAGGCAACTCTTGGGAAAACTCTTCTATAAATTTAAAAGAAGATTTTGGCCGAAAATTAGGAGGCTCTGGCAGGCTCTGACTAGGCTTGGGAGGCTTGAGGCTCTAGAGAGGGGAAGTTAAGTGTTGGGAAAGTGTAGAGAGTCTAATTGTGAGGAATTCTTTGAGAAATTGTAAGAGTTGAGGGAAAGTGAGAGTTTTCTTCATCCTTGCCTCTTCGAAGAGGAATTCTGTGCGCTGTAAAAAAAGGAAGAGATTCAGAGGAACTTTGAGGAGTTTGCTTGGGGAGAAAGGAGTTTGCTTGGGGATTTACTTGTTGTAGTTGTATGACTTTGCTTTTATATATGAATTCCGAGTTTTGTTGTGTCTTCCCCATGAGTTCTGAGTAGTTTTCTCTGTATTTCTCCTTTTCTTGAGATTTGTGAAATGGTGATTTGAATTGGTTGAGCCATGAAAATGTTAAAGAAGTTGTGATGATCTTTTCACTTTGATCTTAATTTACTTTCAATCTGGTCAATTGATTTTTTACAACTAAAGTGGTTTTACAACTAAAGTGGAGATTACATCCAAGATTCGGGGGGGTCAAAGCCCTTGAAATGTTGGTGTAAATAAATAGGGAAATAAAATTATCGGGCGTAGAATTGAAGATTTTAGAGTGACAGAGTGACTCAATTCGGTCATATTGTTTGGGTGCTGAAGTGTAGATGTTAGCACTCAGGCGAGGGGAACGTAGGAGCTCCGAAGTGAGAGTCGGTATCCTCCCAGCCTAGCCGCAGATTCAGTAAACAAGCGTAGGATTAGTCAATAGTCTTTATGCCTGGACCAAAGGGTAAAGAATAGGTATGCTCCTATTTGGCACAATAAAATTTGAACTGATTCACTTTATCGATGAACTATAATTACTTTATCGATGAACTATAATTTTTTGACAAGGACAAAGATGCTTTCTTATATATTAAACGTCACATTAAGAACTTTATTAGTATAATTAGTTATTTAATAGTTAATAAAATTATATATTTATTTCAATTGCCTATTAGTGACAGATAAGCAATTTGAATTCCATTGTTGCAATTAAGTATTGATTTTCTAAAATCATGGTTCGTAGTTCTAATATTACTCCCTGTGGGATCGATATCTAGGACTCCATTAGAGCCTATATTACTTGAGTGATACGTATACTTGCGTTGATAAGTGTAACTTTACCATTATTGAATATTTTATATATACATCTTTATCGAATCTATAATTGTTATTAAGTTTTTGGTGTCATTGCTGATGAATTAAATCTTTTAGCATCAGTAATAAATACTTGTATTTTTAAGCATATATAAAGTCATTGTCAGTTGTCGGATTCACTCCTTGCTCATCCCAGTAAGAAGCATGGACAAAAAAAAGTTGGCCCAAAAGAGAGGGCCTGCGAGAAGAAAAGCCACTTGGGCGAGTTGTCTCCAACAGAGGAAAAATGGTTGTTTGAAAGATCAACCAGCCAGCCTGCGGCTCTTGCTCAAACTCCAGTGCCACCGTCTAGGGTAGCAGAGCAAGAAACTTTTTCTCTAGTCATATACATAAGAATGATATCATCAGCAAAAAGCATACACCAAGGTACATCCTTCTATAAATGACTAGTAAGAGCATCCATAACTAAAGCAAAAGGATCAGGCTTAAAGCCCATCCCTGATGTAATCCAATTGATATAGAAAAATACTTGGTCAATCCTCCTTTTGCTCGAACACAAGTTACAACTCAAATGTACATATTTTTAATGACATGAATATAAGTTATATCAACCAAAAATTTTTCTGTGCGGACTCCTGACGTAGTTCTACGTGCGGCACAGGATATTCCTGAGTTATTTTCAGGTTATTTCTGGATTATTGTCAATAATCCCGAAAAAACCCAGAAAAAACTCGCGGTCTTTATTTTTGGGTTATTTATGGATTATTTCAAGATTATTGAAAATAACTCATAAATAACCTGCATCGCACTTAGAGATACGTCAGGTGTCTGGACAGAAAATGCGCGTTATATCAATACATCTCTTTTCTAGAACTCAACAAAGAACTTCTCTTAGAACTTTATTATAAAAATTAGATATAGATCCTCCTTACTCTCTTTGTACTTCTCCACCAAACCTCTCAATAAATGTATAACTTCCATAGTAGACCAACCTGGCATAAATCCAATTTGAATATGAGAAATCTTTATATCACATCTTAACCTATGTTCAATTATCCTCTCTCAAAATAGTAAAGTATGACACCTCAACTTAATTCCTCTATAATGTGCACACTCTTGTGCATCCCCTTTATTCTTAAAAATGAGGACATGGATAAATACTTCAAAATTTTATTCAATTTAAAAATTATTATTCTTTTAAACTTAATAAAATTTTGATATGTAAAAAAACAAATTTTAAAAATTTATATGGGATTTTCACTCTTACCTATATGCTAGTGATTTTTAAGAGATATAATTTTGCATAATACTAATTTATGTGCATTCATTCATTATTTATAAATATTTTAAATGCAAAAAATATGAGCAACTATTTTTTTGTACTAATTTTGTAAAAATGAATTTTGATAGCCTTAAAAAGTGATGAATGAGAACTGTGTTTCTGTGTGTTGTTAGCGTCTTAGCATTGCACAAAGATTCATCGCACATGGATTTGTTTTAAAAAAAAAAAAACCTTTATGAAAAGAGACCAAAATTTTTGTAGAAAACTCAAGAAAGGAAAAAAATCATAGAGTATGGCCATTTAAAATAACGAATTATATAATTTCAATTAGATAGTGTCACTCCTCTCTTAATGAAGAATGTAAAATTACATAATAAAGATTGGGAAACAATTGCTCAAGAATAATAATTAAGCCACAAGTTGTTAGCAGTGGTTAATAATGTTTTTGGATAGTCGATGATGATCTCTGAGAGTCGAAGAGAAACTATGGTGGTCGTCAACAATCTTTGGTAGTCAACGACCACTCTACAGTGAGTTTTGGTGGTCAAACAACGATCTCAGAAAACCAACGACTACACTGAGATTTTAAGAGTTTGATTTAATAGCCCCCAAAAAAATACAGGTCTATTTATAATTTTTTTAGAGGCATAGTTTAATCATTTGGCTTAACAAACATTTAGATTATTCTCATCTTGATTCGACTATAAGTTGTCAATTTTATAGATCATTTGGTCCAATTAATGTTTCAAAATTTTCAATCATGCTTTAAATACTTGATATGGGCTTGGCTTCCATATTTGTGTCTAATGATATGCATATTTTCAATGATTAAACATTCAGCATAACAAATTTTAAGATAATAAAAGAAATAATGGTCAAAATGCAACATAAATTTTACTATAGACTACAAATTCAAATATGTTTTGAGACTTATAAATAGCTTTTGTGAACTTGAGCCAAATTCTGTAACTGACAAAATGCCTCAACTTTTTTTTTTATTATTATCTTTATTATTAATATTTATTTATTTATTTATTTATTTGTAGAATTGACTTGAGCAAACAAATGATCATTGCTTGTTCAAAGCTTTCAACATTCTGCAAGCACTCTGGCTACTTGCATTAATATGTAAATTCTGTGATAATTGCTGTTATTCAAATTAATTACTGAAATCATTAGCAATGTGAACATTTTTATGCACTGTAAAAATATAAATGCTAAACAAAAATGATATTTATTCTTTAAGAACAAATTATTGCATCTAAATTTCTAAAAAGACAGACTTTTAAGGAAAAGAGACCAAATTCATGCCCAAATATGTTTTCATTTCAAGGGAATAAAGAAGATAAACAAGTTACATAGACAACACACAATTCTAATGCAATTTTACATAAACCACACCAAAACTTTATATTTACAGCTCAAAAATAACACTATTACAACTTTGTAAATATGAAAGCGTATGTGTGAGATATGTAAATACATATGAGTTGTGTCCTGGGCATGTAAATTTTCCTAAATCTCAAAAGCAAAATGTGAAGTGTAATTATTTTGAATTGATTTAATATTTGAGTTAAGAGAAGCTGTTTCTTCTTCATGAAGATGAGGATTATTAAAGGGCTCATCAGAATGGTTGACCTAATCAAAAGTTTTACAACTAAGAAGTCCAATACAACAACAACAACGCCTTAATCCCACTACGTGAGATCGGCTGCATGAATCCTGTTTCTCCATTGCGTCCTATTTAATGTCATATTTTCATTTGGTTCTAATAAATTAAGATCATTTTTTATACAATAAGCCCTAGTCTTCTTATATCTACCTTTGTCTTTCTTAACATAAGTCGAATATAGAACATCTACTCTCCTAATCGGATCATCAGATGGTCCACGCTTAATGAGACCAAACCATCTAAACTGACTTTCTCTAATTTTGTCCGTCATGCTACACCAAACCTATCACGGATGTATTCATTTCTCATTTTGTGGAGTGGATTTATGTCTTACCTCAAACTATTTTTCTCTCAAATCTATTTTGCTTCTGACAAGAAAACCAGAAATTCACAGTTCTGAACTTCCATCTAAAATGACTTCCAATTACATGAGTCAAAATAACTACCCTAAAAGTAGGAAGTCACCCCAAATCATAAAATTCCATTGAGGCATTTACATGCATTCCACATAAACTTTCAAATTTAGATATCAAACTCGACTCTTTAGTATCAAATCAAAAAAACCACCATTAATTACTTTTTAAAGTGACATACACATTTTTACCTGTAGGCATATATATATTGATACGTAAATACACAAAAATTGTGCAGCATGCATGTAAATTTCTCAAATTTCATATAGTAGTTAAACAGAAGCTCAAAGTAGCTGTGCTTAGACAACTGACACCCCCATTTTTTTCAAAAAAAAAACAAAGGAGTTAACTGGGATCACTTTTGATTTTTATTTCTGTTTATATTTTTATTTAAAATAAAACATATTTAGTATATCTAGCAACATTAATTGTTTTAAAAACACTCAAAATAACTTCAAGATATTTTGTATGTTTTCAAAAACAATCAAATTTATTTTTAAAAATAAAAATTAAAACATGTAAAAAATGCATAAAACAAATATATTTTTTTAATAGAAATAAAATATAAAAAGTAAAAGTGATCCCAACAACCCCTTAAATGTCCAGATGAAGAACAATGTCCATTGACAGTGTATAAAACAATGAAAAAGACGAAGTAAATCTACCTTCCAGCCACCTCCAATGAGGTAGAGCCGTCAAAACAACATCATCCAACCCAACCCGAAAAAAACACGACATTAACATCCATCTTCCCAGGACAAACAAAACAAACTCAAGCTGCGCTTCCCAGGAGAAAGTATCCAAGTTAGGCAAAAGAGAAGAAAAACAGTCGTCTGATTAAAAAAATAAAAATCACCAATACATCAAATGCATAAACTAACCTGTGGGATAGCTCAAGCCTGAACAAAGTAAGCAACCATCAGAATCTGCTATCTGAATAAAGTCTACCATATATTCCATATCTCGCAGACTGCCATTTTTAGTTAAAATGAGACCGCTACGACATTAAGGACAATCTGCATCTCATCCTACCATATCATAAGAACCATTCACACGAACTGAAGCACCGCCACGCCGATGCCCATATAAATGACCGCCTCGTCTGGTGTGATGGTGACCTTGCATGCCATACCTTGATCCAGATGAAACTCTGTGGGCTTCCGATGATTCTTCGCGAGCACCAGAGTTCTTCTGAAACATGTCACCATCTTTGTTGTGACCACTCTGGTACTCAAACTGCTGCTCTATGGTTTGTGAAGGCAGCAGCTTCTCAGTAGCTCTCTGTCCTCCGCCTCCTTTATAACCATGCTGATATTGCTGGGAATGAACCTGAGATTTAGGTTGCCAAAGAGACTTCATGTGACCAGAACCAGCATTCGGGTTTTCATTTCTTGAAGAATTCCTGTCCCCAGAGTCAACTGGAGCTGCAGGCTGCCATTCTTTTTTGTTAGGCAGCTCACCCTGTAACGCTTTGCTATGAGGAGCATAGCTGGTTCCATCAACCTTGACTTCTTTAAATTGCTGCCGTTTCAGTCGGGTTGTGCCGTGATCCTTAACAATGTCTGATGTAGTTATAAGCTCGTTCTGTGGATTCTTATTACTACCTTCATCATCACTGGGTTTTGAATGTTGGTGCTCAGATGTCTTCTGAACCGATTTAGAAGGTCCAGAAGATTGTTCGATCTGTTCGTGCGATGGAGCCTCGCCAGGATTTCGTTGACGCCATGATGAATGTGTCTTGCCCTGCCTGCTTTGCTTATTATCTTCTGTATTCATAGAAATCAATGCCGTTTTTGCAACAGTAGAGCTAACATCTTTGCCAGTTACAGCACTTGATGAGGCCAATTCACGCTTCCCAGAATCAGCAGAAGATGACGCTGAGACTACTGTAGAAGATGACTGGTGGGAGTCTCCCTGCAGTGATAATTCTTTCGCAATTGGCTTAGGAACATATCTCTCTATCTCTGCCCTTTTGGCTTTTGCACCATTACGTGTGTCTTGCACATTCTTCCCATCTGACAGATTAGTTAATTCACCTGCACTGCTCTTGTGAGACTCAGAAGATCCATCTTTGTTCACCACCTTCACAGGCGCCCAGACCACAGTCTCACCACCTATATACTTGGCATTTGCTTTATCAGATTGACCGTTTTTCGTTGGCTTCCTATGAGGTTGAGATTTCCAGTTATTGGTTGCCCTTTCAGTGGTTATTTTAGCAGGTTCCGACCCTGACTGATTAGGTCCAGCTTTTAAATCCATGGAATCCTGATCTCTCAAACTTTCATTTGAATTATTTTCTTGAACTGACAGGGGCTCAAACAATTTTGCTGGGGTCTTAGTTCCATCACTGTCCAATACAACTTTTCCAGAGCTGCCTTCTTGTTGCGCTACATGTGGTAACTGAGAGTTTAATTTAGTATCATTCAACTTGTTCTTATACTTTGGACCACGATTATTCTTACTAGCCTGAACAGGGGGAGGATCACTGTTGAGAATTCCAAGACCATCGGATGCGTCTTCATTGACTATGGAAGCACATCTTGTGCTCCCACCACTCTCAGAATTGTTTAACTTCTCCGACTGGTTTCGCTCATCTACATTAGACCGTCTTCTTCTGTTCCATGCTTGTTTTCGTCTTGAAACATTGTTGTCCTGCAAATCGGAGGCAGATTTTCCTGTAGTAAATTCTGGATTACTCTCTTGACCCAACTGCCATGACTGCTCACCAACCGAGACCTGAGCTTGGACAGAGGGGTCAGAAGTCCCAGATGACTGAGTAAGGGACAAGTCAGATGAATCTTTGAGCTTGACAATGTTGGCATCATTAGGATGCTTTTTTGCTTCAGAATCACAAGAAAGGCTGCCATGGAGAGCTCCACTGGCAGTCGTAGTTTTCTCATCCTTACCAGATGTGTTGTGCTTATTTGGGCTGTCATTGTTCAGTGGCTGAGCATGTCTTGAAGCCTGCTTGGAACTTGCAAGAGCTCTCTCGTTCAATTCAGCCAATTTAGCCAGAGCTTTTGCCTTCTGCTCAGCTGTTCGCTCCTCCTCTTCCTTCTGGAGTTGGAGGGCACGCTGCCTTGCCATTTCTTTCAGCTTAGCATGCTGTAATAAAAAAAGAAATGGATGAGCATTGGAAATGATGGATACTTTTCATATCAATCCTAAGTAAAGAAAATCAATTGCTCAACAAAAAACTCGAAGAAATGATCGATAACTTCCATATCATCGTTACATTAATTACACTTTTCTTTTTTACCAGGAAGCATATATCTAAATAACAAACTTAAAAATTAGGGGCCATTTGGGATCATTTTTATTTTTGTTTCATGTTTTAATTTTTAATTTTTAATTTTTAATTTGTAATTTTATTTATTTTGTTTATGTGTCGATTTGGAAAAAATAATGTATGGTTGGTATGTTAAAGCATGTTTAATTTAAAACAAAGGATAAATTACATATAAAAAAACACTAAGCAAATATATTTTTAACAATAAAAACTAAAACAGAAAATAAAAATGATTCCAAAAGATCATAAGCACTTCAAACAAATAATAGAAATGATTCCAAACAGATCATAAGAGCTTCAAACGAACAATAACGCATGCCCACCTAAAAAAAATTTAGATGATACTTTATATTTATAGAACAAGCATTGAAATTAAATAAATAAAAATGATGTGTGCATAAACCAAACTCAATTTTTGTATCATCCATATGAACCAAACTCAATTTTTGTATCATCCATCGTGAACTTCTACAAGGATGTAAATTGTTCTTCTATAAACTATGATGTAGCAACTTCCAAAGAAATTATCCCAGAAACTTATTGTTAAGACTAAATTCAAGAAATGACAGGATCCAAACCTGGACATCATGATCAACAGATTTCAAAGAGGATCGATCACTGACGGAATTGAGAATAAGACGAGAACCCTGGTCATCAGAACCCGCTTTAGATAATTGTGAATCAGGTATAGATAACAAACATCCACTTTTACCAATTGTCACACTTGTTTTCTCCAAAGAATCCATTTCAAGGGAATTATTCGCATCATCAGCACCATAACTGCCAAATTTCAGAGTTCCGTGATGCTCGCCCTTTCCTTTTACATCAAGGACTACCTTCTGATTATGAAACTGTGAATGTACACCATCTTCTGAATAGTTTGACTCGAGAACTGACTCATGTATCATAACCTTTGTAGGTGCATTCGACTTGCTCGTACCCAAATTTCTAGCACCAGAAACGGAAGTACTGCTAGCAGAGCAAGAATTTGCTGGACCAACCCCCGCAAAGTGACCTTCACCACTGCTTGAGCTTTGATTACTTCTCATCTCCTTTGCAGGATAATTCTCACCCTCAAAGTGGGCATCAACAGCCCTTGTTTTACTATTCAAACCTTCAACCTTTTCCATTAGACTGGCATTCTTTTTGACAATGGCTTTTTGTTGATAAGTATCCAGCTTCTTCATTACATTGTGACCAGCAGACTTGCAAGTTCCTAAAGAATTTCTGTCATTTTGATCTACCAAATCATTAGGATATTGACGATGGGAAACCTTGCCATGCTGTTCTTCAATTTTTTCTTCTTCTTTGTAGCTTTGGTCCGTCGAGTAAGGCTCTGGCATTGAGAATCCAGTTCGCCTTCCTTTCTGAGCAGTTGAGGAAACTACTGCAGCATGCTCCTTCCCAGATGCATCCTTCTCTTCATGATTTCCATGCTGCTTTAGTAGAACTCTGTACTGTCCTTGAGTTTCATTAGCTTGGCCAGATATCTCATGTTGAATAATAGTCACAGGAACAGGTCCATCAGGCTGAGGGTGAAACCTCCATGGTTGAGGTGTCTGATTTTCAGAGCGATTCTGGTTATGCAAACCATACTGCCCCGGCATTCCCGCAGTGGAACCAACTTGCTCGGAGGAATTGTCGAAGCTTGGGTGAGTTTCATAGAGAACTGGACCAGGATATACTCCAGGTCTGACAGGAATACCCGACTCGCCGTGTGGAAGGTATGATTCAGGAGGCATGTGCCTGTAAGCTTCACCTTTCTTAAGGTGGACGCCACCTGAAATAGTTTCTGCCCTTGGGAAAGCTTGATTATTAGGTAGTGCACCTGCTTGAACATAAGGATAATACGCATCAACATGATAAGTACCCGGAGGGCCAAATGAGGGTCTATAAAGAACACCAGCCTCATGCCCTCCATGCCAGACTACAGGAGAATGGTGAGCAGGACCATGCCAAGGCCCATATTGTTGAGCTGCCATATGTGCATCTAATAGAGGCTGTGCGTTATGAATGTCCCGATGCCAGTTTTCTGTTCTAGTGGAAGGACCTTCTCCAGCACAAGGAAGAGTATCAGCACTCCAGCTGTTAAAATTTCCATGCAAAGCCAGACCTGGATTTTCATTACCTACTACTCGAGAGAAAAGCCAATCAAATAATTAGATGGTTTAATGTACAGGAATAAACAGGAGAGAGAATCAAAATGGTCCCCCAATGGGGCTATTTAGTCTGAAAACAAGTAAAAGGTCAAATTTAGTTTCCAGACAGGCCCATTAGACAAGTATCCAAATAGTACTGTTCTTTAAACCAATTGAGATTGAAGTTAACGATATTAAAAATGGTATATAGAAAAATGTTTTTTCATGGATTTTTTTGTAAATCTGATTCCCTGCATGCCTTATTTTCCCATGTACAGCATCAAACTTCGTACACATAAGCAGTGAATTGAAATCGTGCCGATCGTGGAGCAAGTTGATTTTTTTTATTAAATAAATTCATTTGACATCTTTGTTATCTTAATTCATTTCAACAAAATATATCGAATTTATTTTTGTGATGATTGAAGAAATATTACAAAAGAGTCAACTTATATTATTTATTGTAAAAAATCTACTTACCCTGCAACCTGCACGATCTCAATCCACTCCAACTACATGTGAAATAAGCTACTAATATTAAATAATTCAATATGAAATTATACATTTCTAAAACACCCATATTTTTTGCACCATTAACTTCAATTTAAAATGGCAGGACTATTTTGGTTCCTACTTAAAGCGTTTTGAGTACCACATCCGTCCGTTTATATAGTCTAAGCGCAAAAAAAGCTCCTCATAAATTGTTGAGGCACCATTTTGAGCTTCTTCTTAAATAGAAAAGGGTCACATAAACTGCCAAAATAGAATAATAAATTTGACATCATTGTAAACTCAGAACATAAACAGAAGCATACCACTGGTTAACAGAGGTTTGGATGTCCCTTTCAAACTTGAAGATAGAGCCGTAGCAGGAGAAGCTGAAACATTTGGGTTTTGACCTGGTAACGGAAGGCGAGTTGATTCTAATGAAACTATTGGGTATATTCAGCTTTACTCAGGAATTAAGGAACAAGAAATATACAACAAAACCCAAAGCCATTGATATCCCATTAAGTCCTTTTACTTGAAAGTAATCCAGTAAGTTAAAAACTCAATAATCATTTTTTTATGGGCTTTGCAGTATTAAAAAGTGAAATTGTCTTTAATCAATTAGACACATCACATGATCGCAATAAAAAATTATGAAGCAACCACAAAAAGAAACAAAGTTACAAAGTTCATAATAGTCATAGAATTTGAAAGGATTGAAATTTCGAGTTCAAACAACTTCCTAACTTTTGTAGCCAAATCAAGAACAAAAATCTGCATAAAAACTGAACAATCAAAACAGATAGCATGCTAGATAAAAACTGGGAAGAATTCCCCCAAATTCATATGCATAGCAGTAGCGAGTATTTCACCATCTAAAAATTACTGTGTGTGGTGCGAGAGGGAAGGGGCCGAATAATCAGTAAGTTTATCATGTTCATGTTTCATATCTTACAGGTTCGTAATGCTTCTCTTTTAACTTTAGGTGACAGCAAAATAAACAGTAGAATTAATGATGATTGATGAAGATATTTGCTATGACATTTTAGAAAGAAAGGAATCATAAAAGAAGAAAGAGTGATGCGAGAGAGTCCAAAAAGATGTGGGATCGCATCGTGCGACGAACGAGCAGAAATCCAGTCACGTGCAAGACTATAGCAGGGATTTTGCCGCCGGCTGTTTCACTGGCCCTTTTGGGCCCCATTCTCCCTTGTTTAATAAAAAATAGGATAAATTTGTCTTAGTATAGGTAATTTGTTTAAAACCTGGTTTGGGGAACTTTAATGTTGGTTTATGTTATTTGAAGACTTTAGAGAGTTGTAGGCTATTTTTTTCTTAACATCTGTACCTCCGTGAGATCATCATTTCATCATCCTTCCTGCTGTTTTCAGTTCGCGAAGTCCTTCAATCCCTCTCTAACCCCCGTTGAATTTGCATATCCCTTTGCTCTTGCCTTCCCACAATCTCAAACAATTAAATTTGATCTTAAACACATTCTAGAAACCCTAGAATAGTGTCATTCAGTATCAAAGTCAAATCCTATTTAATTCGTAATCCTACCTTCACAAAAAATCTGTCCCATTAGCAGAACTGTTAACTTGAGGAGCAAGTTACTATACTGTTAAGAAGAACCCCTCAATGAGTTGCTCAGGAGCTTACATAGAAGATATGAAACCCACTAATTACAGTGGAGGCACACTGATTTTGAAAATAAATAGCATAAAGAAATTACCCACGCAATGACGGTGACCATCCAAATGGAGAAAGATTATAGAATCATTTTCACCAAAAAGCCCCAAGCAAAGAAGAGATGATGCCGAGTCAGTTTGACGTTGAGTATAGGAGGGGAGAAAGAATGATTTCAGAATGAAGATTAATTTATCATATTATGGCGATCGTATGAATCCAGACAAATTCTTTGAGTAGCTCCAGACAATAAAATGGATCTTTGAAAATAAAAACGTTCAACATGATAGAAAGATGAAGCTAGCTACCATAAGGTTAAATAAGAGTGTTTTATTATGGTGGGTGAATTCAAAACACCTGTGCCAGCACGAGAGCAAAAGCAATATCATGACTAATACAAGATGAATAGAGAGATGCAACACCACTATCAATCTTTACATTCATTTTTTTCCCACGACTGCGTTGGGTAGGTGTGAGCATAGACTTCATTATGAGCTTGCCTCAATGAAACATGAACTTTGTTATGAGTGGCAAATTATTTTTCCATATCACACTTTTTATCTTAGCATAAGACATTGGATGCTTCACAAATTGTTAATCTCTACTTTCGATGGTTTGTCTTCATAGTGTGCTCAAAACAATCACTTTAGGTAAAGTTGTGAAGAATTTTTTTCTTTTCTGGAGGACCTAATGGAGTAAGAAAAATATGAAACTTCAGTTCCCTTCAACAGCTCATCCTCAAATAGATAAATAGAAAGTGGTAATGCATCAAGGCTTTGAAAACCTTCTCAGGTGTTTTGTTGGCAGGAAATCAAGTGAAGGGATTTGATCATTTCTCAAATTGAGTTTGCTTGCAATCAATCCACTAGCCATGCCACAGGTCAAAGCTCCTTTAAAATAGTCTATTGGGGGTTCGCTCACACCTTTGGAATTGGTGGCTCTACTTCCAACCATTGAGCCTCATATTGATGCTATGACCAGGGTCAAAGAGATTCAAGCCTAACCTAAGCTGTAAAAAAGATCACCAAGTAAAATGAAAAGTAGGCTAATAAATCTAGAAAGGCCATAGTTTTCAAAAAAATGATTTGGTGTAAATCAAATTCAATAAGGAAAATTTCCTGCATATTTATTTCGAAAACTCAAAACAAGAGCTAGTGGTTCACTCCGAATTGTCAAAGAATTGATACCGATACTTCAAAGATTGACCTATTTGATGATATGAACATTTTTTTTGTCTTCAACATTCCTGATTTGTCACCATATTACATTAATCTAAATGTTTTCAATGATATGAAGATAAAACTCCCCCTACCCGTGGAGGATGAAATAAGCATAGCCCAGGCCAAGCATACTGCGTGAAATGGGAATTGACCATAGCCAATTAAGAACTAGGGCCCCTTCATTCCAAATTATCAAAAGAATTAATAATAATACTTAAAACATTGGCCTGTTCGATGATATGAACATTTTTGTTGTCTTTAACTTTTTTTATTTGTCACCATATTACAAGATCTAAATGTTTTCAGTGATCCCCCTAAGGATCAAACGGGTGCAACCCAAGCCAGGCAAAAGTGTGTGGAATGGGTTCTAATCAATTAAGTAGGGCCCCTTCATTCAGAATTGTCAAGAGAATTGATAATAAAACTTAAAAATTGAACCTGTCCAATTATATGAATATTTTTGTTGTCTTCAACATTCTTGATTTGTCACCATGCTATGAGAATCTAAATGCTTTTAGTGATATGAAGATAAAACCCCTCCTACTCGAGAAGCATGAAACAGGTGCAACCCAGACCAAACAAGTTGCATGGAATGGGAACTAACCCTAGCCAATTAAGAACTAGGGCTCGTTTATTCAAAATTGTCCCAAGAATCAATAATAATACTTAAAAGATTGACATGTTTGATGATATGAACATTTTCGTTGTCTTCAACATTTTTTTATTTGTCACCATGCTACAAGATCTAAATGTTTTCAGTGATATGAAAATATAACCCCTAAGGATCAAACGAACGCAACCCATGTCAGGCAAACTGTGTGGAATCGGAATTGGCTCGAACCAATTAAGAACTAGGCCCCCTTCATTCAGAATTGTCAAGAGAATTGATAATAATACTTAAAAAATTGACCTGCCCGATGATAGAATCATTTTTGTTGCCTTCAACATTCTTGATTTATCACCATGCTATGAGAATATAAATGCTTTCAGTGATATGAAGATAAAACCCCTCCAACTCGACAAGCAATCAATCCAGACCATAGGTCAAAGCTCTTTGAAAATAGTTTGGGGGTTTCACTCACGCCTTTGGAATTGGTGGCTCTACTTCCAACCACTGAGCCTTATATTGATGCTAAGACCAAGTTCAAAGAGATTCAAGCCTAACCTAATTATGTAAAAAAGAAGATCACCAAGAAAAATGACAAGTAGGCTAATAGGTCTAGAAAGGTCATAGTTTTCAAACAAGATGATTTGGTGTGAATCAAATTGAATTAGAAAAATTTCCTGTATATTTATTTGGAAAACTCAAAACTAGGGCTAGTGGTTCACTCTCAATTGTCAAAGAATTGATAATAATACTTAAAAGATTGACCTATTCAATGATATGAACATTTCTTTTGTCTTCAACTTTCCTGATTTGTCACCTTGCTACATGAATCTAAATGTTTTCAGTGATATGAAGATAAAACCCCGATACCCGCGGAGGATGAAATAAGCGCAGCCCAGGCCAAGTAAACTATGTGGAACTAAGGCCCCTTCTTTCAAAACTGTCAAGAGATTGATGATAAAACTTAAAAAATTGACATATTCGATGATATGAACATTTTTGTTGTCATCAACAATTTTTATTTGTCATTGATCTAAATGTTATCAGTTATATGAAGATAAAACCCCTAAAGATAAAATGGGAGAAACCCAAGCCACGCAAACTGTGTGGAATGGGAACTGGCTCTAACCAATTAAGAACTAGGGCCTCTTCATTCAGAATTGTTGAAATAATTGATAATAATTAATTAAAAGATTGACCTGCCCAATGATATGAACATTTTTGTTCTATGCAACATTCCTGATTTTTCATCATGCTATGAGAATCTAAATGCTTTCAGTGATATAGGAAGATAAAACCCCTACTCGAGAAGCATGAAACGGGCGCAACCCAAACCAGACAAAATGTATGGAATGGGAATTGGCCTTAACCCCCGCCAACACCGCCAACCCAGACCAAACAAACTGTGGTGTATTGGAACTGGCACTAGTCAATAAGGAACTAGCACCCCCCGCCCCCCTCTCCCTTCTCCAACCATTTATGTAGTAACTCAAAACACAAATCCACATTAAAGCTACACAATCAAAGCAATTAGCATGCTAAATAAAAATCAGGAAGACTTTCCCCAAATTCATATGCATATAATAGTAATTTCACCGTTTAAAAATTACCAATGTGTGGTACGAGCGGGAAGGGGTGGAATAATCAATAGGTTTATCATATTCATGTTCCATACCTTCCAGGTTTGTAAAGCTTTTCTTTTAACTTTTAGGTGACAGCAAACAAAACAGTAGTAATAATGATGATTGTGGTAGATATATGCTATGATATTTTAAAAAGAAAGGAATCATAAAGGAAGAAAGAGAGTGATGTCAGAGCGTCCAAAAGGATGCAAGATCGCATCATGGGACGGACGGATAAGATACCTCTCACGTGCAAGAGTATAGCAGGAATTTTCCCGCCTATTGTGGCAACTGACACTTGTGGGCCCAATTTTCCCTTATTTTTGAATAAAAAATAGGGTTGATTTTTCTTAGTATAGGTAATTTGTTTAAAACCATTTTGGGGAACTTGAATGTTGGTTTATGTTATTTAAAGACTTCATTTCTCTGATTATTCCTATTTGGAAAGTTGGAACCTATTTTTTTTTCAAGTGTTAAATATGTATCTTAAAGAAATCAAGTGGGCGATCCTCCTCAGCATCAGTACCACCGTGAGACGTTATTTCGTTATTCTCCGTACTATTTTCAGTACGGGCACCTACTGAACTCCTTCAGTTTTTCTCTAAACCCCGCTAAATTTGCATTTCCATTTGCTCTTGCCTTTCAACAATCTCAACCCATTAAATTTGATCAAACAAATTCTAGAAACCCTAGAACAGTCTCATTTAGTATCAAAGTCAAATATTAATTTCAATCTGTTATCCAAATTGTGAACCTTCAAAATCAAACATTCCTACCTCCACAAAAAATCCGTCCATGCACCTAGCCGAACTCCTAAAGTGAGGAGCAAGTCGCTATACCACCCATGAGAAACCCTCAACAAGGAATTCAGGAGCTTGCATAGAATATATGAAATGGAAAAACATCTAATTACAGTAGAGACTCGATGATTTTGAAAAGAGACAGCATAAAGAAATTACCAATAGCAGTAATGGTAACCATCCAAATGGAGAAGAAGAAATCATTTTCACCAAGAAGCCTCAAATAAAAAAGAAAAGTGCCAAGTCGGTTCGGTATTGAGTATAGGAGAGGGGAGAGAATAATTTCAAAATCAAGATTGATTTACCAGATTTTGACAGTCATATGAATACGAACAACTTCATTGAATAACTCCAAACAATAGAATAAATCTTTGAATACAAAAATGTTCCACATGTTAGACTGATGAAATTAACTATCATAAAGTTAAATAAGAGTGCTTCATTATCATGGGTGCATTCAAAATGAATGTGCTAGCGTTAGGGCAAAAGCAAGATCACGACTTAATCCAAAATAAAGAAAGAGATGCAAAACAAATATCAATCTCTACACTCACATTCTTGTCCTAGAGCTACATTGGGTTGATCCGAGCATAGACTTCATTATAAGTGGCAAATCATTTCTCTAAGATGGCACACTTTTTATCTTGTCGCAAGACATTGGATGCTTCACAAATTATTGATCTCTACTTTAGAAATTTTGTTTTCATAGTGTGCTCAAAAAATCGCTTTGGATAAAGATGTGGAGCTTTTGTCATTTTTGGAGGAACTTAAAACTTCAGTTACGTTGAACAGCTCATCCTCAAACATATAGATGGGGGACGGCAATGCATCACTGCTTCGAAAATCTTCTCAGGTGCTTTGTTGGCAAGAAATCAAGCAATGGAATTTGATGCTTTCTCAGATTGAGTTTTGTTTGGAATCAATCCACTTACCAGTCCACAGGTCAAAGCCCTTTTAAAATAGTTTAGGACGAATTCACTCACACCTTTGGAACAAGGGGCTCTACTTCCATCCATTGAGCCGCTCATTGATGTCGAGACCAAGGACAGAGATTCAAGCCTTACCTAAGCATGTAAAAAAGAAAATCACCAAGCAAAATAACAAGTAGGCTAATAAGTGTAGAAAATCCATACTTTTCAAACAAGGCAATTTGGTGCGAATCAAAATGAATAAGGGAAATTTTTTAATAAAAACCCTTTAATTTTTTAAAATAATTATAAAAAAAAAGAAACAAATTTACGTCTTACAACACTAATGATGCAGACGTAGTTCAAATGTGAAGCCCACCACCAACGGGAGAATAAGTCCAAACTATTTCCTCATCCCTTCATACATTCAAATTTTGGGCGAGAGCAAGAAAGGAGAAGAAGAAGAAGAACGCGAGAGGAAGAAGAAAAGGCAAGAGTGGCTAAAATCGTAAAGACGAGTAGCGTACAATGGAGGAAAGATGAAGTTGCTAGCAGAGAAAGGTAAAACCACACGTTTTTCCACGTGTGAGAGAGACTCATGCAGCTCACAAGGACACAACAACAAGCCTCTAGGTCTCTGTTAAGTAGATTTCCATGCCCTAGTTGTTTGGCAAAGACGGAGGAGAGGTGCAAGTTAGTGCTACCTGTCGTGTGGCTTGTAGAGGGCACACAACTAAATTCATTGAGTCCTCTCATATATTTAATGATTCTTTCTCGCTCCACAAATTTTTTTAAGAATCACCACATCCTCATAGTAGGACGTCTTAAGATCTTGATATTGTCTAACTTTAAAGAATAAGCCTTCATGGTAATAAAGTATTCAATAACAAGAAAATTATCTTATTTAGTAGCAGTGAGTTTTATCTTAATTTTATAAATGTGCAGGTATCTCTCACCATTGCATTTGCTTAACCACATGGCAAACCTCTTTTGTTGAACATAAAAGGTCCACTAATCTTTGGTAGCATGGTGTTTCATAACCATGTCATGATCATGAAATTAATTTTTTCCAATTGAATTTTAGGTCTTTGGACACTAAAAGTAAATCCACAAGCTGTTGTTGGATATTTCCCTTTTCCATTCCCTTCTGAAAGCTCATTACAATTTGGGAACTTTAAGTTTATTTTTCTCATTTAAACAATAAAATGCTTGAGATACCTCGAGTTCTCCTTTAGTCCGATTTTCAACAAATCGTGATCAACTCCCTTTGAAGGGAAGATGAAAAACCTGGATATAATGAATAAAAAAAAAATTGATAAAAGGGAAATGGAGACCCTTACCCTAGAGAATTATAACAAAGCCTGAAAGAAATGTTCTAAAATCTTGCCCTAATATCATATAGAAAATAAAACAATGACAAAAGTCTCAAGAATCTTATTACATTTTTTGTACAAAGGGGGAGGAAAGGTATACATGTACACCAAAGATACATTACAAATGATGAATAAATCAAAAAAGAATGAAAAATCAATTAGGGGACAGCAATCCTGTAGTAAAGCACACAGGTTGTAATCTGAGGATCATAGAGAAACATATCCAACAGTACAAAAGCTTGATCCATGTGCCTTAAGTTCTTCGCTTTGATTAGAGTAGCAAAATTTCAACAATAACCTTTCTAAGCAGTGTGGTTTTATCTTGATTGAGTGCAGGTGATGGATTCATCTTAACATCTATACCGTCTTTCTATCAGCCACCAACTTCCTCGTCAATGTCGTCCTCCAAACAGCAACAATCAATCCTTCTAAATCCCATTATTTTAGTTTCTCATCATTCCTATCATCCTTACAAACATTCTAATCACTATCTAGATCCCTAGGCATCATCTACAAATACTAGATCAGTGTCATAGATGCACTAGTTGTCATGCCAAAAACTTCCCTAAATCAGAAAGGCAAAATTTAGCAGAAAAAATAAGGCACGTTCTCGCGGGCAAAACAAAAGGCAAAATGGATTTAACTAATCACAGTGAGAAGATAAACAAGCACCTTTTTGTGATTTTGGCTCATCACTCTTTTCCGATCCTAAACTAGGAAAATCTCCCGAAGTCAGAGTGAAGTTGCTCTTTTTGGATGCATCAGCAGTCTGCAACGTGAAAGAGTCAAAAGTGAAAAAACGAGGTACGAAAATCCTAAGGTGTGGCTAGAATCTGCAACCAATCATAACAAAAAATAGCACAGGATGATATTTGAAAAATATGAAATCTGAAAATTAGCACAAAGTTATATTGAAATGAAAATAAGAAATGAAGTATCACTTTCTCTGAAGTTCCAGCTGCTCCCCATGCAATACTGTCGACCGAACTTTCTGCAAATCGTGATAAATGAGAGCTATTGGGTCTATTATCAGCACTTCGCGGACGATTTGCAGCTACTGACATATGGCTGGATGGAAGTATCCCTGATGCTGATGATGGACGTGAACTTGAACCCAATGAAAGAGCAACAGGCTCATTAGACCTCTCACTACTACCAGTCGATGGACGAGTGCCACTTCCACCGGATGATGGACGGCCATTAGCATGGACTGGTGAACCAACACTCCCATCAGTTCGAGGAGACGACAAAGTTGAGGAACCCCATGCACTGGATGCAGCCAACAAAGGCCGGGTGCCCCATGTAAGCGTACCCCTATCATAAGCACAAAATTCAAGCCAACCAATACATAGAATCACATGCAACAAATTTCTTATAAATCACAAAGCATACAAGCACAAACAAGAAAAAACATAAAAAAACAATGAAAAAGTGACAAAAAAGGCGCGTACTTGGGAACAATTTCAACGTTAGGATCCAACCCATGATTTTCTAACCTTCATATAATAAGAACCACCGATTAAGGCATATAAAGATAGAACAGCTAGATTTTCATCATGTAAAAACTGCAAAAAAAAAACAGTACATACTTCTGACTCGGTAAGTTAATGGGTTTGGGAACTTTCCCCAATACGGTCATACCAGACTTCCTTGTAGAAGTCCACCTATAAAAAAGAAAAATATCAGAATATTCACAAGAAAAGACCATAATGTGTATAGAATCATTAGAAAAACATCAGCAAAGTAAACATTTCAAATAGGATGTCAGCAATGGTATTACAGAAACCGCAAAGCTACTAAAAACCTAAGCAAGAATGATACTGAAGCAACAAAACAATAGTTTTCTGATAGTTTAAACGGTTAGGCCTTTAAAGATAATAATATTCAGGATGCAGTAGTCCCAGTTTTTGAACGGGTAATCTCCACTACAAAAGAAACGGTCCAGCATGTTTTATCTGCTGAGATGTAATGCAAAATGGAAATAGTAGTTGAACTCAATAGGATTTGCATACCTTCATTTTGAAGAGAGACTATTTAAGTACAGATAGGTTATAAACCATGTGAATACAAACAGAAAAAAAAAAGGCCAAAGTATACGGATATTAAATTAAATATTCAAAAGTCCACTCTACACAAGAGTGTTAAAATAAACCTTCACAAATATAAAAGATAAAAGTGCAAACGTCACAAATAATGCTTATCAAAGTAAAATCTATCGTGACGTCATAAAAGATTAACCATCCAAAAACAGCCACATAAAAACAAAGCTATCATATCGACAAAAAAAATATGAATTTTAAGTAAAACCTATGATGCAAATAAGAAACGATGATTAAAAAATCTTAAGACAAAAACTGACCTTCGTTCGGTAGATTGAATGCTTGAAGCCATGTATCAATTGTATTCCTCGCAAAATCATCTAACTACCAATAAGATGAGCTTCAAACAGAAAAAAGTACAAAAAAAGGTCATGTGATAGGCCCAAGAAGTAACAAAAACTTATTCAATTTGCTTGCATGATATTAAAAAAAAACAATGAAAAATAAAAGAAAAAGGTGTGCTGTTGTGCTGTTAAAGACAATGTTCTATCAGATTTTATTTTATCATAGAAATATCGATCTACTTCATCAAAAATATCAATAGATCTTCTTGACCAATTTTAACACCGAATAATAGATAAGTTGTGCAGATTCTATAAGAATGTTCCAACGAGTTGGGCATCAATACGTCCAAGAAGCTTGCTACGCGGTTAATGTGATAAATAACATCCTTATTAAGAATGTGCATTTTTTTGGGTAATATTTAGGTTAGATGTCCTTCCTATGGCCCATGCCTCATGTTTAAGTTCCAAGCAAATGGCATGAACTTTAAGTCCATCTGAGAATTCAATCACAACAATAAAATACTCAATTAACTTCTTGACGTTGATAAGAAGGTAGCTTTTCCAAAATTGTGCATAAGCATAAAGATCTCCGGATGAATAATGCGACTGTGTGCCCGCCTTGCTACTCAAAAGCACAAGTATATCACAGAAAAAGTTGAAGGTAATGCCAATTGATGAAGAGTGTTGTGCATACGAGGGGTTGTTTTCATCAATATTTTTGCTATTTTTTCACCACATAACCCAAAGACACCCTTAGAAAACGGGGGTTTTCAAGTCCTTGACATTCAAATGAAATTGATTGGTAAGGATATTTGCTAATAGCTATTGCATTCATTTTTGTATGTAGCCTACAACACCCAAGCTAGCATCCTCTCTTGAAGTCATTCATGATGTAAGACATTAGACAAAAACTTTCATAGCAACTCATTGTACATAGATAGGGGAGGATAAAAAGAAGAAAAGATGTGAAGATTATAAAGTTTCAAGTTTTTGGGCCGTTAATATGGCATTTTTTAGGGCTTCATGAAATTTTTAAATTTTCTGAACAAAACATAGAATTTAATATTGTTGGAGAAAACACATTAAGAAGCTAAGAACCAATTTGGGACTAGATTTTTGTTTTTATAAAAGTACAATAATATGTTTAATTAGTACTATAATTTTCAAAAATAATTTGATTTGTTTTAAGAAATACTAAAAATAAGCTTGAGATGTTTTTAATATTTTAAAAATATTTTTCTTCAAACTCAACCTGACTCTCGTCCCCCCACATCTTTCCCTCTTAATCCCCCCTGGTCACTCTCTCTTATTAAACCCCTTCTTTTTTTGTGGCAGTGGATCACCATAACCATTACATCTAACTCCCTGGTCTCTACTACCATCCATCGATTGGAGGAATCAACGGTTGACGAATTCTTGTCATGGCCACCTCCCAAAATAATGCCGACTTCTCACTTAGTGATGCCATCATTCTCTGCTTGACCTCCAATCCCACCTCGACTTATGCTACACCAACAACCTCCTATATGAGTCCCAAGTCTGCAACTATGTTGGATATCTATTCAATGTCCAAGATGCCACAAAATTAAATCTATAAAACAAAAAAACAAGACGAACATTCTAAATGATGGCATCCCTATATACGAACATACTAATAGGGATTTCTCACTCATGAGTCTGACAACTGTAAACTTTTTTAGTGTGAGTTTTAGGTGAAATATTTACGTATGGAGAACGCATGCAGCTCTCCGTGCATAATCCCCTCTCAATAACTCCTCAATAACCTTTGTGAAGGTTATTGGGGGTTATTGCGGAGTCATTTCGGCGTTATTTGGAGTCCATACCCTAACACCAGAGAAAATGTGAAAGTGTAACCGCGAAGGGCATTGATTCCCAATAACGCCGGAAATAACTTTGTAATAACCCCAAATAATCTTGGCAAAGCTTATTGAGGGGTTATTGGGAGGGGATTACGCACAGAGAGCTGTATGTGTTCTTCGTACATAAATATTTCTCGAGTTTTAGACGGATAATAAAAGCATAAAATTATCAAATTATTTTATTTCATATTAGAATAGAAATAAAATAAAATAAAAAGTAATCCCAAATAACTCCATAGAAAGTAGCATGATAGACATTTGTTCCATTTGGTAGAACCTCGAGTTATATCCTAGCAGTTGCATAATTGCTATTGAAAATATGACTAAAGATTTGTTTGGTGCAGCTTAAAGGTGATTGTAAAACTAGAAAATATAAATTAATTTTTTAAAAAGCTACAATATGAATTATAAATATTTTGTTCCCAAATAGTCACAAAACAACTTCCATACAACCACCACACTTTAACAGATCTTGTCACAAAAAATAGCTCTCCACCACAGTTTTCTAGAAAGCAGCAAAAAAGCAATTCACTAAAAGAAGTTATGATGACGGTCTAAAACATAACATGGGCATAAAGCTATATAAAATAGACCATAAACAAAACTACACCAAAAACCGTCATTAATTTGGAATGTCCAGCCCCTAGAGCAAAACTAGCTTAAAGCAGTGAAGCAATTAGTTCATAGTTGAAATGGCCCAACCAATTAGCTCCTATTAATTCACTAACAATGAGTTTGATATGCAAAAGGCAACAAACACAAAACACATGTATAATACTTTTTAAGATGCAAGTTGGATACAAACTATGCTTCAAGATATGTCACTCTAACTATATAATATGTGAATAATCAATCTTATTATATAATCCTTTGTTCTCATCCTTCCGCTCTATGACTTCCATAATATTATCATCGCTTAAGAACAAAACAAAAATTAATTTCAACACAAATATAGTAGTAATATTACTTAATATTTATGTATATAATCACATGAGAAAAAAACAGTTGCCCTTTTTTAAACTTTTCATTAATACATTTGTGTGTTATGATGTGAGCCATGTGACCATGTACTTTGAACATATTTATGCTTTTCTATATTCATTACCCAGCTCAAATATTATCCATACGCTTAACAAAAGATCGGATGTAAAAAATAATTCAATTGAATAGATAACTGATGTAGCTAACCGATTGACCTTATTTGTTCAAATGTTAACCAGGTTTTGCTACATCTGATTGCATAGCATAAAAAGCAAGACAGGCAATTTCCTTTTAATAAACAAAATAAGCAACAAATATACAAATCAGGGATGTATTAAAGACCAACTTAAAAAATTAAATATCATAACTTTATCATAACTAGAAAAGAAAAAAGTAATAAAAACCCCAAAGTTAACTATTACGAAGAAACTGAATATTATTATCGCTTCTTTTAACTATAAGGAGAGAATTTTCCAAGAAAAAAGGCATGAAAATGGGAAAAACACTAGATAAGATATGCACTCAATTTTAAAGATAAAATTGCTATTATCTCCACATGTTCAAGGATCAGGAGAGCAAAACAGCAGAAACAAATCCATTGCATTAATAACTCAGCCAATGAAAGTTTATCAATAGATTAGAAATATGCAAAAATATGGTCAGCAATTAGTGCATATAATGGGGAAAGAGTGTGTGGCAATAAGAGTGTGTGGCAATTCACCCAAAATCGCACTAAATGAACACATCTCCTTCTTAGACAAATTGGCCCAAACTCCAATTCTCACTTCTCGGGAAATAAAAAATAGAACCACAGCAACATGACAAAATCATTTTTTTGCTGAACTCATACTAGTCAGTTTTTTATCATAAAATTAGAGCAAAATAAAAGCCATATGCAAAATCCAACCATAACAGAGATATATTCCATCACTCCAAATGATTCAAGTAGTGTTGCACCTGAAAACAAAGATGCTGCGCTATATAATAATGTGGAACTCCTGCCTATTAAATAATCATCAAATAAAGTATGAAGCTGAAGTAAGGCTGAGATCAGACCCACTCATCTGCATGTTATTCTCCATATTTTAGTTATCATTTTTTCAGCCACTCCATAGCGTAGATTGCCATGTGTGCTTCTAAATCTAAGCAAAAATAGTAGAATCAAAATTATGCTTTTACATTTAATTTAGAGTCCTGAATCCTCAAAGTAGTTAAGTTGGAGTTCATTTCCTTTAAAAGCATAAATTTTTATCCAATTAAAAATATAATAATATATGAAGAGAAAGTTCAGACTCAGCCATTGATCCCTTGATAAAAAACAGCTCTCCTCTAAGCACATATAGTTTACCTGCCCATTCACCATCTTTAAACACACCCCTCGTAGCAATTCATCATCTATCATGAACCAAGAACTCTCCATAAATCCGACACATTCTTACTCATAAAACCATGTCAATCAATTACAGTGACAGATAAGAGATACAGGGAATAGAGTAGAATGAAAACAAAAGTGAAAAAAAAGGAAAAAATAAAATCATTTAACATGAACCAACATGTTCACAATAACTTGTCATAATAAATGGCACTGATTAAGTGGAGACTACAGTGAATCAACACATGAATTCAGCATAGGAACTATAATTTAATTTATAGGTTCAACTATCGAAAAGCTGTTCAAAGATGAATCAACACCTAGAATGGACAACTGCACTTTAACGATGCATAATAAACTCTTCATTAAATCATTTAATGGTTTGTGAACGAGACAGTATCTAATTGCAGATGATTTAGCATGATCTACTCAGAAGAAGGATGTTGGAGAAGAGCATGACGTTATAGATATCTTTACATGCTATGTTTGCTTCATTCGTTCACGAAAATAAATTGATATCTCTTTCTTCTTCTTCTTTTTTCTTAGGTTCATTTCTAACTTAAAATTTTTATTTCTCAGAATCATACTCTATAAGTAGCCATTCAGTATGGATTTTTAAGAGGCAAGAGGAACAAACTATATCATTTTTTTTTTTCCAAGAAAAGCAATGCAATACAAAAACGTCCACTATTGTTTATCCATTTAAATAAATATATCTATTTAATGTTCACCCATGTTTTAATTATATTTTGTGTTTAACTGGGAAATAAAAATACATATTAGTCTTAAGTATTGAGAACCCACAACCTATATAAAAGGTGTCTTAGGAGTGCATGAATCAGTTAAATGGTTACAGAAATTTTCCAGAAAAGCGAGTTTTCAAACTCCTTGCGGCAGTTATCCTCTTCCTTGAGTACGCATTGGATGATTTACCTCCTTTCTCCATGTCCTCCAAATCACCAAGATAATTAGTATCTATACTCTTTGAAAGCTCTCACTTCTAACACTTTTTTTTTTTTCTGTTTCTTTCATCTTTCAAGTCCTTTTAAAATTTCATTAAGAAAGGGGAAGATCAAGGAGTTTCAATTTCATTAAAAAAAAAAAAGAAAAAAAAAACTTTCAAACCATCAACATTCCTCTCTCCCATAAGTAAAATGAAGTATAATACCCATCCCTAACAGAAGTACATTTATCGAAATCCTCAAAATCCCTAATATCAATTTCATGAAGCATGGGGCAGAGTCTTGAAAACAAATCGAGCAGCTCTGATTCTAGCTCAATTCATTGGCCGCCCACCTTGACAGCTCTGATGGGATCCAAAGCGACATCTTCAAACTCAACCTCTCCTCTAGACTGTGAATCTGCCACATAGCAATATCGAAATGGCAACAGCTATAGAGAGGGAGAGGGATCTGATGAAGAAGATTGAGTTGGCCACAACTGAGCTCAAAGCTTTAAAAATGCAAATGTTTGCTGTGTTTAGATAGAAGGAAGCAAAGAAGAAGTTTGTCAATCAAAAAAAATCTTTAGTCGTTGAAGTAAACATAGAGTACAAAAAATTAGGAGGAAGTGGCATTAACATGTGACTGTTACGGCTACTAATTTTGCCACTATGACAATGACCTTTAAGGTGTAAGGGTTGTAGATTTAAAATTTAGATTGTTGGGGCAGCATAGTTTGATTGTTTAAGGTATTGATATTAGTTAATAACTGTAATAAGAATTTTCAACTTCATTTTCACATTGCATTACTAAAAGAGGAGTCTCACGTCCTCTCTAGTAAGACTAAGAATTGCCATGCCATGGTTCTCAATGCTCAAATAGCCATGCGACAAGCCAATTTCAAAATGGCCACCTTTTAAGGAATTAAACTCAAGTTCTAAAATTTTAGCAGATGGCACTAAAATTCACATTACTTGAGTGGTTTTTTTACTACTATGAAAGCAAGAATAACGAATTATAAAATTTATACATTGGGCTATGAACTATTTTCTTCTTTAATTAAGCAAAAGATTCTTCCCTCTAAAAGAGTTGAGTCTGGCAAATAAAAAGTACAACTAGCCAGAATATCCAATACAACAACAGCAGCAAACATTTATCCAATTAAGAGAGGTCGGTTACATAAATCCTTTTTTTCTACAACAACAACAAGCCTTTATCCCACTAAGTGGCCTCAGCAACATGAATCCCTTTTCTCCATCATGTTCTATTGAGTGTCATATTTGCATTTAATTCTAATTACTTAGATATTTTTTATACAACATGGCCAAGTCTTTTTAGGTCTGCCTCTATCTTTCTTAACATAAATCAAATTTAAAACATCTCCCCTGGTTGGATCATCAGATTGTCGATGTTTAATGTTACCAAACCATCTAAGACGACATTCTCTAATCTTGTCAGTCAATGGAGCTGCTACAACCTTTTCACAGACATATCTCATTTTGTCTCTAATTGTAAAGTCACTCATCCACCTAAGCCTTCTCATCTCAGCAACAATTAACTAAATTTTATGCTTCTCTTTTGCATACCAACATTCTTTGTCATTAAGCATTGTAGGTCTCACCACCATTTATAAGATTTTCTTTCAAGTCTAAGTGGTACTTTTTTTATCACACAATAAGCATTATGCATTCCTCCACTTTAACCATCAAATTTGAATTCTACTAATAATATCCTCATCTATATGATCATTACTTTCAACAATAGATCTGAGACATCTAAAACATTCACTTTTCTTAATGATTTGATAGCCCATTATTACAACCCCCTCACTAGATCAACTACTACTAAAATTACATTCCAAGTATTTAGTTTTAGATCTACTCAAATAAAAACATTTAGGCTCTTAAATTGACCTTCATAATTCAAGTTTTTCATTAACTTTCTCTAATTTTATCCACAAGAAGGATATCATCGATAAAAAGCAAACACCAAGGTACATCCTCCTAGAAATGTCTGGTAAGAGCATAATAACTAAGGAAAAAAATATACAGGCTTAAATCCAATCCCTGATCGAATCCAATTGAAATAGGGAAATACTTGGTCAATCACCCTTGTATGCGAACACAAAAAAAAAGTTCTAGTACATATACATATTTAATGACAAGAATATAATCAATATCAACACATTTCTTTTCTAGAACTCTCCAAAATCTTAGAATATTATCGTAAGATTTTTCTAAATCAATAAAAATCAAATATAAATCTTTCTTACTTTCTCAGTACTTCTCCATCAAATTTCTCAATAAATGTATAGCTATCATAGTAGACTTGCCCAGCATATATCCAAATTGATTTTGAGAAACATTTGTACAACTTAATAACCCATATTCAATTATTCTCCCATAACTTTAATGTACAACATATTAAATTAATTCATCTCTAATTTGCACGCTCTTGTGCATCCCTTTATTCTTAAAAATATGAATTTATAGACTCTTTCTTCATTCATTAGACATCTTTTAATTTTTAAAATAATATTAAAAAATTTATTAAGCCAAAAAATTCTCATATCACCTAAACACTTTCACACTTCAATTAGAATACCATCGGTTCTTACTGTTTTTTCACACTTTATAATCATTATAGTTTCCGTAACTTTCATTTTATTAATGCGACAAAAAATAAAAAAGATTTGTTATTATTTGCAATATTAAAATCATTAAAGTTGATCTTCTTTATAAAATTTTCATTGAAAAAATCAACAAAATATCTCACAAACATATGTTGAATATCCTCATCTCAGAAAGACACTTTTTATTTTCATCTTTAATACACTTTACTTGGATTATATATATATATATATATATTATATATATATCACCCTGTGTCGTGTACCTCGGCCTATTGGTAGGCATCCTCCGTGTAAGACCCCTCAGGACGAGGGTTTGAATCCCCTCTAGCACAGTTTGCCTTAAGGAGTTGGTACTCGAATTGTTAGACATTAAGAGTGGTTGGAGACTCGTATAATAGCCTTTGGTCATTCCTTTTAATATATATATATATATATATATATCACCCTCTTTAGTACCTAATTTATTATAAAGAATATTAAAATAAAATATTTTAGCATCACAAATTATTCTTTTAAAGTCCCAACGAGCACCTGATATTTTTTCTAATTCTCGAGTTTTTACATCTAGATCAATTCTTATAATAAAACTTCTTTTTTTTTAATGCAAATTATATTCCACCACCAAATACTTTTATTCATAAGAGTTCTTACTTTTGACGCTCCAAGCATATCTTATATAATTTGCTAAATAATACTTGTTATTTTATCCTAAACTATTAGTTTCTTCATGAATATTCCAAATATTGAGATATTAAAATTTACTCCTAAAAAATAATTTTATTTGTGTCGTTTAAGTACCAATAATTAATTTTATAATAATATTTCATTTTATTTTTCATCTATCAATTCTACATTTTAAAATTCAAAATCAGTAATCGATGTTGGGTACTTAAAGTTTCACTTGAAATGACTTTACAATCTTTAAAATATTGACAATCTATTTTTCTTATAAGAAAATAATCAATTTGTGTTTCATTCTATCAATTCTTATAAGTGATAATATGATTCTCTCTTTTTAAAATAAAATATTCGGCCCTGTTTGGGATCTCATTTTGTTTTCTGTTTTTAGTTTTTAGTTTTTGAAAACAAAAAAAAATCCCAATAAAGTGTTTGTTTATTCCTTTTTTTTTTTTATTTTGTTCTTAAATCACATAAGATTTATTTCAAAACATCAAAAACATAGGAATTATGTTTTTGTTGTTTCAAAAACATATTTATGTCGCCGTCCCCATCCACTGTCATCGACCGCCACCATTGTTTGCCGCCACCAGCTCCGCCCGCTATTGATTCATGTCGCCAGTCATCAATCCCCGCTACCTGTCGCCGACCCCTTCCACCCGCTAACCGCCAGCTATTGTCTATCGTCTGTCGGCCCTGCCCGTAGTCCACCGCCCACCCTCTGTTGCCGTTGATGCCCGCCGAAGCCGGCCCATGCCAACTATCGTCGTCGTCCACCGCCCACAGGCAATGCTTTGTACCGGGTGGAGCAAAGAATATGTTGCATACGTCATGGGCGGCAGAGCTTAATACTGGAGCGCACGTAGACTCAACTATTTATAAAAATTTAATTTTTCTTTAAAAAAAATTCCTAACCAGACATGTTTTATATTGAAAAAATATATATAAAAATCATAACAGTACCAAATGCATTTTTTAATAATAGAAAAAAGAAAATAAAGTAAAAATAAAACAAACTAAAAACAAAAACAAACATAAAAAAGAAAGTGATCCCAAACAGACCCTTAGCAATAACAAAAACATAAACTATAACAAAATTCAATATATGTATACTTTCTTCATTAGTAATCCAAAACCATAGCAACTATAAATACTTTAAAATCTTAAGTCATTCCACCAACATGCTCATTTAATCTCATCAAAAAAAAATTATTTCTTCAAAATATATCGTTTGTGCTAATTAGTCTAGATCATTCCAACATTTTTTCATTAGAAAATATATATTCAAAATACTCTTTTGAATATGTAATATCAACAACAATTTTTAGAGTTAAAATTCTATCTCCAATTCAATTAATTGATGAAACGTTATCTTTCAAATTTCTAACTATAATTATCTCTATATAATTTTCAATATGACTCTTACCTAAATATTAAAATTTAAAATTTAAACTATCAATCTTTTAACTTTTTCTCCAACACATTTAATTTATTGAATGCATAAGTTATCTATCCTCATATGAATCATAATATCTATTAATTATATTAATCTACTTGTGAATGTATCTATATTTCAAGTTTTTTTCTTAATATTAGTTTCATGAACTAAATTCCAACTTCACTTAGTGGGATAAAAACTTGTTGTTATTGTTGCTGCATAAACTAGCTTATTTGCCTTCATCCAACCATAATGTAAAATCTCTTGCGTATTTAGCACTACATCCAGGAGCCGATGCAGTGGTCCTTTTACATTTTTTACTATATTCAGGTTATACAGTGTGTCGCTTACAGATGACACACTAACATTGATTTTTTATATAGTTTTTTGACAAAAAATTTTATTTTGGTTATCGACTACATAACACAATGCTCAACTTTTCGCATCGAGTACTTGAGAACCAACAATGGCCAAAAAATACAATGAAAAAAATAATTAGTTAGGCCTCTTAAAGTGAACCAAACAAATGAAGTATAAACAATAATATTAGTTCAATCTCAGTAATATCAAAATAGATATATTAGAGTAAAATATAGATTACGTGGATATTGATCCAATTATATTAAGGACGGTAGCTCAAAAGAAAGGATTAAGTAGGAATCGATAGACCTAAATCTTTGTATAATTGCACCTAGAGATGTATGCAATGAAAAAATGTATGACAAGCATTTTTACAAAAATTGAAGCATGTCAAACAGCAAATGGAACCAACAACCTAATATGGGGAGTATCCAACTTTTGGTTGTGGTAAAAAGATCACTTATACCGACATTCTAAACCTCTGCAACCTAAGACTATGGTAAACAATAGTCTACCAAAAGAAGAGACTGCTCATAGCTATAATCACAACTCTATACGAAAGACGTAAAATAACTATTTGAAACCACTTTAGCGATGAATTCTTAGAACTTTGTTGTTTTGGGAGGTAACACAAAAAATTCTACCTACCGAAGATCTAAACTTTGATTCTTGAATCCAACTTCACGCTAGGGTATAAATCAAAACTCAAGCATGTCTTCCCGGTCTGATTAATCTCTCTAAGAACTTGTATATTCGAGTAACATAAGAAAGTTTTTTGGGATCAAAAAGAAGTGAAGAAAAATTAAAAAATCATGAAATTAACTCAAATCAAGATGGAAAATGAAGTGTCGCTTGGAATGATGATTCATGGAAGCGCTGCACCTCAAACTCTATAATTTGAAGCCCTCATGCAAATAATAAGGAAAGAAAATAGAGGAAAAAGAGGGTAGAGAGAGAGAAAGAAAGATATTTGATTTAGAAATTTCTTCCCTGGAAGGGAAGATTGAAGCTTGAAGACAGAATGTAATGGATGTGCTCAATCGCTCAATAGGAATCGTTTGTAGGGTTTGTAGGTTAAATTGTCTCAATTCCATGCTAGAATTGGGTATTATTAATCATGCCTGATCTTGCCAGATCAGAAGCCCATGTATAAGAATAGATAGACATAATGGACATTTACATGGTGGCGTTACACCTAAATTTGCTAAATATATGTGACAACTATATGTGACATTCCACCAAATTTATAAGCAAATAGGTTGCAAAAAATAGGAAGACTATAGTTCAAACAAATAAATATTTGATAATACACCTTTAGCATTTCTAAACTAATTCAATTCTCTCTTTTAGGGTTATTTGGTTGCAAGCATTTAAAATTCAATAATATTTTAAATGCAATATAGAATAAAATAAAGGAAATTAACGCATTCATTGATATTTGGTTTTTTTCTAAAGTAATTTTAGAGCATTAGTATTGGAGGAATTATATGCAAATTAATCAAAATTATCATATTTGTGTATTTAATACCTAAAATTTACTATTGAATTGCATGAAAATTAATTTTATAAAGAGCATTTAAAATATCACATTCAAATCCCTTTCCATTTATTTACAATCATGGCAAACCCCTCTTTGTCATTGAGGTGCCCTTGGCTGTCGATGCCCTTCCAATTGAGATCTAAGGGTGCAAACATGTCTAGTCAACCTCGAGCCACAAGAGACTCCAATCCTCGGCTTGCATAGTTAAAAATTGGCTCGGGCTCGAATATTTGACCCTGAGCTTGACTACAAAACTCGAGCTCAACTCATATATAGACTCAATCAGAGCAATTATTCAATAATTTTAGCTCATATATAGGCTTGATTTAGTACATAATGAAGCTGCTATTAAAACAATATGTTGGTAATTTATGAAGATGTAAAATGACATAAAATTTAACTTTTTTAGCAATTAATAAATTAATAACTTTAAAGATTATTCTGAACAATTTTTTCAGCATTTTCAACCAAAATAGAAAGATATAACTTTTTTATAAATAAATATATTACATGAGTGAAAAGTTATCACAAATAAAGAGCAAGATAAAAACTAGCAAAAAGAAATAGATAAAAGACTTGAAAATATCTACCAATAATATATAAACAACTCAAGATGTACATCACTAACTTAGGTAGAATATGCCAAAGGACGAAAACAAAAAAGTAATAATCATAATCAAATTGATCCACCGATAATTTCAAGTTGATATATGTCAAGATCAAGTTAACGAGCCAGGCTCGAGCCAAAATTAATATTCTCGAACCGGGCTCGAGCTCAAACTTGAGTAAGCTCAAGCTCAAACATGACTTGATTTTTAACTATGCGAGTCAAGCTTGAGTCCGTCATGGCTCGATATCAACTCGATGAGTTTTCACCCCTATATGAGATATCAAATGTGCAAGAAAAATTTAAGGAAATGATGTTACATGAAACTGCTTAAAGTCTCAACATATCCTAAAATATTCAATGAAATTTGAAGAAAGAGTAGTTACATGAAGAGCAAACAAAATGAATTTAAAAAAGTGCATGGTAAGGCATCTTTCCTAATGGCATTACACTTATATATACATATCTGACATCTAAATTTTCATATTGACATGCAAAACACTTAATTTTTAACAGGACATCGAAGATACCATTATTACTATTTTTTAAATGTAAAATACATAGGAATTGAGTGTGTGTGTGTGTGTGTGCGTGCACCATTCAATAAATCATTTGCCAATCCATTGTTAAATATAAATGTTTAACTTGGCTAGTTTGTGATTTAAAATTGCAGCAAGATATAGAAAAAATGTTTTAGTATATATAACACTACTATATTATGCATCTACCATTTTTAATCAATCTTCGCGCCTCTGAATGATCTTAAGCTGTCAACATTATTAAAAAAAATTACAATTTTTTTCCTTCAAGTATAACATTGCTCAGTTCATACTTAAAAATGGGGAACAAGGTTTAGTGATATTTTTTCTAGTTTTAAATAATAACATGAAAAAGGGTCTAGTGATAGACCTTGAAAAAACATTTATGAAATTGGAGGAGATCTAGTGAACCGGGATTTAGAAATTTCAAACAGAATCTAATCTAAATCATGAAAATTTAAAATCTTCAATTTAATGAGTTAGAACAGTGATGACTTCTTTGTTTTCCAAAATAATTCCTGAAGACCCGGAAACTTCTTGTGGCGAAGTGCGATAGACATACTTTGTGGATTTTGTTGAGCAACAAGCCAGCCCTCCGCCGAGAGCCGAATTTGCCGACCGAGACGGTTGGCTACCTGATGAGCCAACGTAGAACCTCAGGTTGCGAGCGAGTGATAGACAGAAGAAAGAAAACCCATAGATTAGGTCTAGGAGCAGACCTGCAAGATGCGGCGCCGGGTACAGGAGATCGAGCCGAGAGCGAGACACGATGGAGCAAAGGCCGCGAGAGAGCTTTAAGGGGCTGTTTGATTGCAGAATTTAACCTAAATCCAGCCAAACAGCAAAAATGACATCTTTAAACCCTATAAGTTCTTAAATCCCGTATCTCCTCCATATTGCCAAAAATCGATTTACAAAAATCCCATTGTAAGACGGATTTACGGGATTTAGAAAAGCCGAAGTGCGCTAAGGAGGGTGGGAAAAAGGGAAAAACGAAGGCTACCTCAGAGGAAAAATATGGGCGTTTCAGAGGTCTTTCTACGCCGCGATCGCGTCGTGCCTTCCCTGCTAGCTCTAATCGGGGGTCAAGCGAATACTTTGGGCGAAACCGGGGGAGGGGGAAGGGACGCAGACGAGTGTCGGGGAAAATTGTCCTTGCCTTCGATTTAAGATGATTTTTAGGGGCCCTAATTTTTAATGATTAAATATGACTAATAACTAATAATTATTTAATATGACATCAAATTATTTATATTATATATATA
>NW_018252099.1:16037-26528 GCF_001263595.1 Phalaenopsis equestris | reverse complement strand
AAACACAACCAAGAAATATATATATATATATATGATCACTAACAAATGTTCATCATTTAGCACGAATCTTCAGGCATGTACGGATCTTGAGGCAACCTTTTGAACAAAAAAACATTTAAACTTCAATCAAAAGTCATCAAAAGCTCCAATTTCAGAAAAAATTATATTCAAACTGACCGGCTCGATGAGACAGACCCAATGATATAAAAACTAGTCCAATTTGAGTGAGATCAAGCCCAGATCAAATCATTAAACCACACTTGGAGGATTTTTGGAGGCATTTGAAAGGTCAAACGAATGTCGAATCTAGTGAGTTCATAGCCAAAGCGAGCGTCTTAAAAAGACGAATCCAACGAGTCCAAGATTACTCAATTCTGACATCGTTAAGGCACTCAAATGTCCATCAAATGTCATCTGATCAAAGGAAATGTCCGATCAAAATGGTTCATATTCCTGCATTAATTGCACTCAAAACACTATAAATAGAGTCTCATCGCTCACATGAAAGGGGAGAGACTTAAGAGAGAACTTGAGGCTTTGAAAAGGAGCTCAAGTCCAAGATCATCCTCGCCACCGACCTCTGTCAACCACCGCCGACCTCCGTCAACCACCGCTGACTAGACGTCGCTAGTTGACGTTGTAATTTAGAAAGCTGGTATAGAAAGCTGGTACCCCTTCCCCGCCTGTGGGACAAGGGGCATCTGTAATCCTCAACTTATAGTGATTTTTTATTGGGTCAGGCCCGTGGTTTTTCCCCTTTACGGGTTTTCCACGTAAAAACTCCTAGTGTTATCACAGTCTGATTCATTTTCATCTGAGTGTGTGCTGAATCCTCGCACAACGCTAAGATGATAATCAATTACCCTACCGCCGAGAATTTTCTAGCACACATCTGTTTGGCTCCGTCTGTGGGAAAGTTTCAATCCCACAATTAAAGTATTTACGTAGTCTACTACATGACAATCAGACACAATTTTTGTGATAATGAAGCATCCCAAGGGCGGCATGCTTCTTTGTCTTCCCACCCTGGAAGACGCTATTCTGCCAATGAAAGTGTTTCGGGTTCTTCAATAGAAGTTCGAATGCGTAGAATGGAGGAGTCTCAACTAGAGATTCTACAGCTCCTACGCGGGACTCAACAGTCGTTGCCTACACCATTGGATGAAATTCGTTTACCATTAACTCCACGAAGTACGAGAAACATACCGCTCAAGGGAACTCATGCCAGCCCTCCTCCTCAGGAAGGAACACATCACCTGTCAGGTCGTGATGTTAAACTCCTAGATACAGCAAGTTCCACTCATCCATCTCGTGCAGCTCACCCGACATCGCCACATCTTCCCGCCATTCCAGATAACGTCATTCGCATTGAACTACGACGCCTCGTCCGTGAAGAGTTCCCCTTTTAGAGAAAAAGGATCGCTTCTACACTCACCGTAACATCCATGAATCTTCTCCCTTAGCGAATGCGGTCCTCCAACACCCCATCCCAACAGGCTTTAAGCTTCCGAGCATCGATACATATGAAGGGACAATCAACCCTTACGAGCATATTGATCATTATCAAACTATCATGCACATTTAACATGCTTCTGATGCGCTTTTGTGTCAAGTGTTTCCGACTACTCTTTAAGGACAAGCTCGAACTTGGTTCTACTCTCTACCGGGGGGCACTATAAACACCTTTAACGAGCTTGCCAAACTTTTCGCGGAGTAGTTCATTGCAAATCGAAGGATCATAAATGATTCATCCCATCTCTCGGGAATTCATCAAAATGAAGGAGATTCACTCAAAGACTACTTCCGCGCCGTAGGTTTTCTGCTGAAGCCCGTCAAATTCCAGGAGTAGATCCAGAGTTACTTAGGGGGGCTTTACTTGGGGAGCTTCGCCAGGACCTTTCTACTCACCATTGATGCGGGAGACAGTTCGTTCTTATTGCGACCTTGTCCACCGTGTTGAGGCCTAAATCACTGTAGATGAGGCCATCAATGCACATAAGAAACAATTTACACAATTTAAGAAAGTTGGGAGAGAGCGCAAAGGTAACACTGGAGATAATAATCAATCTTCGTAAAGGAGAAAGTCTGAACAACAGAGGAATCGCAACATCCTTTCTTAACCTGCAGGCCAATGAACTGAATATCGACCCAAGAAAGAGTACACATCGCTCAACACATCATGTGCTAACATCTTAATGGTTATCAAAGATGAGCAAGTCGTTAAGTGGTCTCACGTCCTAAAACCTAACTCAGGGAATCAAGAACAATACTGTCATTTTCATCGAAGTCGTGGCAACTCCACTGAAGCATGTAAGCAGCTCAAGGAAGAGATTGAAATGTTAATTAAACAGGGATATCTCAGTCGATTTGTACAAAACAAACCAGCTGGTATTGATAATGCTCCTACTGGGGGCAACATACACCAAGGCAGCAACATGGGGGTCACTCAGTCCCAGTCGTAGGAGCAATTCAAACAATTGCTGGAGGCCCATCACTGATTGATCAAGTCCTTGTCACTGTACCAGGTGAACCAATGCAGAAGAAATTATGCCTCGAGCCTATAACTTTTGATGATTCAGATTTGGAAAGAGTTCGAGTCCCCCACCAAGATCCTCTCGTCATTAGCGCAGGAATTGGTTAGCCCTGCTATAATGTAAAAAGATTAGATTAATAATTTTCTTGCCCGATCAATGAGAGCTCTGTCGATGTCTTGTTCTATTCAACTTTCCTCAGTTTGGGATTAACAAGGGAAAGATTTCAACCTGCATCCTTCGGTTTCTAACTTTTTCTCTGGATCTCAGCAGAACGAGGTTCTCTAGCTGTCATCATTTCAGTAACGTTTCACCGCGACGCTTCACAACAACGATTCGCCGCAACACTTTGCCACAACATCTCGACGCGACGTTTTACCGCAACACTTTGCTGCAACTCTTCGCCGCAAATCTGCACCGTTTCTGTAACACACTTACACACTTAAAGATCAAGTTTCCAACCCTAGCAGGGATCGGCGTCGTGCGAGGTGATCAACAGATAACACAATCGTGTTACCTAAGGTAAGCTCAACCACTCCCGTCAATGACACTTAGCATTGAAAACTTCGATCTTTGAGATGAAGATGCATCTCAACAGGCTTCTCCCGTGGAAGACCCGTGGAAGACTTGGTTCAAATCTTCAAATCTCACTCTCTGACAAACATCCCTCGAGAACAGTGCAGCTTGGTTCCCTACTCTCCAATGAGAAAAGATCAGAGTATGTAAATCTTCTCCGATTGAACCAAGACATTTTTGCATGGACTCCAGCCGACATGTCTGGAGTTGACCCGGAAATAATCACGCACTCTTTAAAGGTAGACCCGACCTTTAAACCGGTCTTCCAGAAAAAGCGCAATTTTGCCCCACACCGCTTACAAGCTATTTAACAAGAAGTCAACAAGCTTCTTGAAGCAAAATTCATACGAGAAGTACATCATTCTGCATGGCTAGCCAATATTGTCATGGTGAAAAAAGCCAATGGTTCACGAAGAATGTGTGTCGACTATACAGACCTCAACAAAGCTTGTCCGAAGGATAGTTTTCCCCTCCCGTGCATAGATCAACTCGTCGATGCCACGTCTGGACATCAAATGTTAAGCTTTATGGATGCATACTCAGGATACAATCAAATAAAGATGAACCCAATGGACGAGAAGACCACCTCTTTTCAAACAGATAAGAGCTTGTACTGTTATCAAATTATGTCATTCGGGTTAAAAAATGCTGGTGCAACTTATCAACGACTCATGAACAATCTCTTCAAAAACCTTCTCGGGCGTATAATGGAGGTTTATGTTGATGACATGTTAGTAAAAAGTTTGGAAGCATCCCAACACATTTCTCATCTGGAAGAGTGTTTCCAACTCCTTCGTCAGTATGACTTACGACTTAACCCGACTAAATGTGCTTTCGGGGTCACATTAGGGAAGTTTTTGGGATTTATGGTTACCCATCGTGGGATTGAAGCAAACCCAAAAAAAATCAAGGCATTGAAAGAGATGGTGCCTCCAAGGAACATCAAGGAGGTACAACGATTGAATGGTCGTATAGCTGCCTTATCTCAGTTCTTAGTTCATTCTGGAGATAAGTATCTACCGTTCTTCAAAATACTAAGAGGAGCACGGAACACTGGTTTTCAACGAACAGATGACTGTCAGATCGCTTTCGAACAACTTAAGGCATATCTGGCTTCACCGCCCATTCTCTCAAAACCCATCCAAGGGGAAATGTTATTTATCTATTTGGTTATTTCACCTCATGCAATAAGCTCTGTCATAGTCAGAATAGAAAACACAACCAAGAAATCAGTATATTACGTCAGTAAAGTTCTGATACAGAAAGTCGCTATCCGGTGGCAGACAAGACTGCACTAGCCCTAGTTTTCTCAGCAAGGAGATTTCGTCTATACTTTCAGGCTCACACTATTGGTGTTTACACATAACTCCCTTTGAAAGCTATCCTACAAAAACCATAAGCATCAAGAAGATTAGTTAAATAGTCAGTAGAATTGGGAGAATTTGACATCCACTATTTACCGCGACCAGACATCAAATCACAGGTGTTGGCCGACTTTGTGGTAGAATGTACAGTGTTTACCGTTGATGAACCACCCTCTTCTCTTTCACAACCACCTCAGTGGACACTATATGTAGACGGAGCATCTGGAAACTCAAGAGCTAGTGCAGGAATAATACTCATCTCCCCAAAGAAAGACATTTTGGAGTACGGACTTCGTTTGAAATTTTCAGCCACCAATAATGTTGCTGAATATAAAGCACTTGTCACTGGATTAAAGCTTGTCATCAACTGTGAAGTATGAAACATGATTATCTACACTGATTCTCACTCGTTGACATCCCAAGTAGAAGGAGAAATTGATGCTCATAACCACAACATGTGTAGTATCTCCGTCTGGTGAAAACACTTCTCGCCCAAATTAAAACATGCCAGCTCATTCACATACTTTGGGAGCATGCCACTCTAGCTGATGCCCTCTCCAAGCTTAGAACTTCTATAACTGGAGATTTCTATACACCCATGGGAAATACTGCCTATAGATGACCCAAGGGAGTCATCTTGGATGGATCCCATCATATCCTTCCTCCAAGCCGCAACACTGCTAGATGATGCTACGACATCAATTCGCATCCGACGCATGACAGCCAACTTCATCCTTATAGGGGATGTATAGGGGATGAACTGATAGGGGATGAACTGTACAAGAAGGCATTTGTAGATCCATATCTCAAGTGTCTTCCTCCATGTGAAGCTGATTATGCTCTACGAGAAGTTCATTCCGGAATATGCGGGGAGCGTCTTGTTGGCAGAGCACTTGATCTTAAGATAATGAGACAAGGCTTCTACTGGCCCACAATCAAGCAAGATGCATTAGAGTTTGTGCAAAAATGCAAAAATTGCCAACTACACTCCAATCTTACACATGCACCGCTAGTAGAACTCACTTCTTTTCTAAGTCCTTGGTCTTTCGCTCAATGGGGGGTAGATATCATGGGGCCATTTCCGATAGCCATTGGACAACGAAAATTCATCATCTTAGCTGTCGATTACTTCACCAAATGGGTAGAAGCAGAGCCTCTAGCCAAAATTACTGAGGCAAATGCCAAACAATTTGTCTGGAAAAACATCATCTGTTGCTTTGAGCTTCCTGCGAAGATTATAACTGATAATGAGACTCAATTCACTGGAAGACTCTTCACGTCATTCTGCAAGGATCTTCACATTCAGTTGTTGCACACTGCCATGGCGCATCCCCAAACAAATGGGCAGACAGAGGTGACAAATCAGACGGTGCTTAAGGGGTTGAAGACTCGTCTTGAGAAGGCTGGGGGCAGTGGGTAGAAGAGCTATACAACGTCCTTTGGGCCTATCACACAACCGCACATACTCCACCCGAAGAAACTCTATATAACTTGTGTTTCGGCACTGAGGCTGTTATCCCAGTTGATATCGGTGTTCCGAACCTGTGAGTTAAGACTTTCAACTCAGATAACAACGAGGAAAAACTCCAACAATATTTTGATCTCCTCCCAGAAACACGCGATGTGCCCATCTTAGAGCTTCTTCTTACCGCCAAAGAATTGCTCTCCAATTCAACAGGAGAGTCAAGCCTCGACCTATTTCCATCGGTGACCTGATCTTGCGTAGTATTGAAGCCACCAACCATGGTCCCCAACGCAATAAATTATCACCTCTCTTGGAAGTCCCATATATTGTGGCTGCTATGATCAAGCTTGGAACCTTTAAGCTTAAGGATTCAGATGGGAAAATCTTACCCCGGACTTGGAATGCAGAGAATCTTCGTAAATATTATCAGTAACACCCTAAACATGTAATCCACATGTGTTATTACTTCGCAGTTCATACATGATCAATGAATCCCAAATATTATTCATTTACTGTCCTATACATAAAGAATATCTTTATAAAGTGTAATGACTCATTAACGAGTCACCTCATGTTCTCGACCCGAGAAATACACAACTTCGATTGTATCTGAGTCAGAGCATGATCAATCCCAGGGGGATTCGATCTATCATCTTCCATATGGGTTAACATCGCCGAGTTTTTACTCCGGTAAACAACCCTGGATAGGTTAACAGCCCTTGGTGGGCTACACCTGACCCCTTTCTCACAGGCTTGTAAGCTAGCAATGCTCCAACAAACAACCTTGGATGGGTTAATAAGTTCTCAGTGGACTTCCGTTGGCTCCTCCTATACAAATTAACTTCATGGAGTAACATTATAATGCATAGCCTCAACAAAGTTAAAGGTCACTTGCGATTTATCTCCACGATAACCTTCTTACGTGACATTGAACATCAATTGTGTCGCACCACTACGACGCTCCACCCAACGCATCACTGCAATGCCCCGCCGCGACGCTGCAATGCATCACCACAAAGCTTCACAAGGACTCTTCCTTACGACTCTCCACTTCAACACGTCGCAATGAGACACTGTCGCAACGCATTGCGTCACCGTAATTCCCTGCCACGACACATAATATCGCAACAACACCCCAACACCCCACCGCGACACTCTATCGCGACACTCCGCCACAACGCGTTGCGTCATCGTGGCGCCCCGTCGCGACTCTCCGCTGCAACGTGTCGCACCACACCGCGACGGTCCCCCACAACATGTTGCATCGCCGCGATGCTCTGCCACGACACTCTGCCGCAACGCGTAGCGCCGCGGTGTCACGCCGCCACAATGCACTGCAGCAATACGTCGCGTCGTCGCGACGCTCCCCCGCAATGCCTCGTGTTGCTACGATGCACTGCCGCAACGCTCCACCGCGACACTGCTCAACAACTCTTCACCGCAAGTCTTCATCGCAAGTCTTCCCCACAACTCGTCACCCCCCGCCGCCCCCCGCCGCAACGCGTCACCATGCCGCATGTCACAATGCGTTGTCTCCGCACAAAGCCACAGCGCTTCGCCGCGACACATCGCTCCACTGCAACATTTTGTCGTGGCGCTCTGATGCAACTCGTCGCCGCGATGCACTGCTGCAACTCGTCTGTTGACCCGACGCACCGCTGCAACGCGTCGTCGCCGCTCACAGCCACAACGTTGCGCCACAACACATCGCTCCACTGCAACGCATCGCTCCGACGCTCCGCCGCAACGCATTGCGTCGCCATGATGCCCTGCCGCGACGCTTCGCCGCAACGAGTCACACCGCACCGCGATGCTCCCACGTAACGTATTGCATCGTCGCAACGCTTTGCCACGACACGCCGCCGCAACACACCGCAGCAACGCACCGCCTCAATGCACCGTCACGACACACCACAGCGACTCTATCCTCTCATTTGGTTCTATTTATAGGTTGAAAAAGTGATGTAGCATTAAATACTCATTACTTAAAAAATAAAAAAATAATAATAATAAAAATTCCGTTTCCCACATTTTCCACTCAAGTCTTGCCTTTCAACGTTCCCTTCCACCCCCGCCCCCCCCCCCGCTCCCGCTCCCGCTCCCGCTCCCGCTCCCGCTCCCGCTCCCGCTTATTTGACATTCCCATATTCGTTTGTGCAAAAGTAATATTAATTATGCGTGTACTTAAAAGGATTATTAAATCCGCGGTGTCACGCCGCCACAATGCACTGCCGCAATACGTCGCGTCGTCGCGACGCTCCGCCGTAATTCCTCGTGTTGCTACGATGCACCGCCGCAACTGTTTTCAAATTGCAAAAAATAAACAGACAACCAGTTTATCCGTAGCAGCTTCTGCGCAGCAGCTTTCTGTGGCAGTTGCTGAGTAGTAAGCTTATTATTAAGTTGCAGTTGCCCCAAACAGACACTAAAAAGCTCACTTTTTATTTTGTATTGATACATTGTTTACGGGCTATTTAACTTCCTTACATCAACTTGTTACTATAAGCTGGACAAATTTTTGTGCTACTAATTGCTTTCACTCAAATAGTAAGTTAGACTCCTAAGCCAGAAAATATGGAAGAAATTAAAACAAAATAAGCAGCATAGAAGAGAAATTAAAATGTTATATGATGGGATACCTTCATCCAACAAAAGTTGTATTGCTCTTCTCTCTAGCTCAACAGCGTGCTTGCTACGGCCAGCTGCAGATAGCGATCTAAGGCCTGAAAGCCATTGAAATATCAACGAAAGAATAGATTATTAATTCACAAATAGAATTTGATCTTCACAATCCATCTACATACTCTGAATATATTTCTCCTGATTAGATTGGTCACAATTTTTCAAAAAAGTCTGCAGACGAACAAATCGTTCTTTCCAATATCCTTCACCCTGGCTATGAGTTTCAGTCTCAGTAGCTGGGGAGACAATATTATGATTTGTTATCAAATTCCCAGGCTTCCAAGAACCTGGAAGAGGCTCTGGTCTCAAAGGTGAAATGAAAGAAGAAGGTGATGAAAACCGAGTCGAAGAACCAGAGAGCTTTGTCTCCTCTTCTTTGGGTGATTTTGTCTCGCTCGACTGTTCCTTCCAATAATTGCTCAAACAAGGCGGATCAGCACTCTCCACGTTTTCTATGCTTAGTTTGCTTGGTTCGACATCTAGCTTACGACGAACGTATACTAAATGTCCACTGTAAATACTGTGTTGTTGGGGATGAGTAGAAGGGCTGCATGGTTGCTCTCTTTTACTTCCAGATAACTTTGCAGTTTCAGAAATGGATTCCCCATCATTATGTGGCGAAAAATCTAGAGGATTAGAAGCAAAATTATTTATTTCGCTGGGTAAATCTCTTAAAGAAACTTTTTTAGCTGAAAGTGGGGGTTGCTTTTCTCCGCTTGGCATGCTAGCTCAACTGTTGTTATATTTGTATTGTTTAAAGTTCAAAGTAATCTATAGAAGCCCTCACCTGAAAAAATTGTAGAGATGATTAATAGAATGAAGAATAATTTGCCATAGAAACTCTAAATCTCTACAGATTTATGTATGTCAACAGTAAAATATCTGCAAAAAAAAGACAAAGGATAGATAATCTAATGTAACCATTATAACACCTTAGATAATGAATCCGTCGCTAAACTAGCTTTCTCCATAAAGGCCATTGAAATAAGTGGAAGAAATGAATTCAATTCATAATTAAATAGGCACAAACTATGCCCATTTAACTTTTTCTTGGAGGAGCAAAATAAAAGGAATATACTTGTGTGAGTGCATATGACTAGTAAGAGAATTCACGTAATATATGCAAAATAAATAAATAAATAAATAAATAAGAGTTTCAAATCTTGATATTTTTGGATGATGAAATTGATCTCGCCCAAAAATAGGGGGCAACTGATACACCACTAACAAATGTTCATCATTTTGCACGAATCTTGAGGCATGCACGGATTTTGAGGCAACCTTTTGAACAAAAAAACATTTAAACTTCAATCAAAAGTCATCCAGAGCTCCGATTTCAATAAAATTATTTTCAAACTGACCGGCTTGATGAGACGGACCCAATGATATAAACACTAGTCCAACATGAGTGAGATCAGGTCCAGATCAAATCATTAAACAACTCTCGGAGGATTTTTGGAGGCATTTGAAAGGTCAATCGAATGTCGAATCGAGTGAGTTCATAGTCGAAGCGAGCGTCTCAAAAAGACGAATCCAACGAGTTCAAGATTACTCAATTCCGACATCGTTAAGGCACTCAAATGTCCATCAAACGTCATTTGATCAAAGGAAACTATCCTAAGAGAAGCTCTCCGGACCATCCGATCAAAATGGTTCATATTCCTGCATTAATTGGACTCAAAACACTATAAATAGAGTCTCACCCCTCACAGGAAAGGGGAGAGACTTAAGAGAGAACTTGAGACTTTGAAAAAGAGCTTAAGTCGAAGATTATTCTCGCCATCGTCGATCGCCGTTGACCACCACTGACCGTCGACAACGACCGCCGACCTCTGTCGACCACCGCCGACCACCGTTAAAAGCCGTCGATCAC
>NW_018252099.1:13014-15978 GCF_001263595.1 Phalaenopsis equestris | reverse complement strand
TTTCCCGCATGTGGGACAAAAAAAACATTTGTAATCCTCAACTTATAGTGATTTATTACTGGGTCAGGCCCTGTGGTTTTTCCCCTTTACGGGTTTTTCACATAAGAACTCATGGTGTTATCACAGTCTGATTCATTTTCATCTGAGTGTGTGCTGAATCCTAGCGCAACGCTATGACGATAATCCATTACTCTACCGCCGCGAATTTTTTAGCACACATCAATATATATGTAATAATTTTCAAAATTTCATTAGATTTCGAACACAAGCATAATTTGACTAAATAAGTTTGAATCCAGTCGAAGACAACTAGACTACTCGTGAGCTATTTTGAATACAAGGCGAACACAAATATATATATATATATTTTGAATACAAGCCAATGATTCGAGTTGTCCAATACTCGAACTCGGGCTCGAAAATGAAATGAGTTATTATTTTAGCTCTAGTTTGAGCTCAATGCTCAAAAAGTCTGGCTCAAGTGCACCTCTGATAAGATCTCATCACAACTTCTTCATTCGTCCTTGTCATTCACATTATAATAGTCTCATGAATGCTTTTACCTTGCAATATCTTATCGCAACATACTCATTTATTTTTTATTTTCACTCATATTCAATCATGCTGATGTCCCTCCCTTATGAATTTCGTCATGACCATCATCTTCTTAGCTAAATCCCATTATGGCTTTCGTATATGTTTAATATTGGTTTCAAAATTTTAAGTAGAAGCTAGTAGTCGCAAGATGTAAGTTAATAAAATGTTAGATTAATAAATAGTGAATTTTAATTATTGAATATGTTAATAGGATAGTTTAATTGTTATGTCAATAAATCCCCCCATTATTTTCTTGTGTTTAATAATAAAAATTGAATCAATATATTTTGTTTTTTATCCTTTTTTTTGTGTGTTTATGCAAAATTGAGAACTTTTCATGTGTGGATGCAAAGGTAAATATGAGGGCTTGACAAGTTAACAACGAAGGTTGGAGGCGCATGTTGACTTGTAACAATTTTGCATGAAGGTGACCATATTCTGTGGCTTTAGATGGCAAGGTTTTGTTGAGGTGGCAAGGCCGCATGGATGCAAAAAGGCTGCCCAAATGTAGAAATAGCAATTAGCATGGAGGCTAAAAAGTTGCATGTTGTAGCAAAGCCACATTACATGATGACATTGTATTCAGAATTTGGCTCAATTCAACTAAATTCTAAATACATAAAAAAAAAGTCTACTACATGATTTCAAAACCCCTAAAAAATATTTTAAATGTGATTTACCCTCAACTAGACAATGAAAAGATTAAGCTCTTTACATTTCAAATGTAATACGCTAAAAATTGCTCCAATTATATATCCCTTTAATTTAACCATTATTGAAGATGGACAACCAATATGAAAATGTTATTGTCATATGGGCATCCAAATGTAGGGTGTGCTTAATTACATGACCTTTTGACATTTTTAGGGTTTTAAAAGTGTAATATTATATTTTAAAAGAAAATTTATATGATATGTTGGTAAAAAAAAACTTTTTCTTATCTATCAATAAAATTAAGAAATCATAAATGGAATCTTTATTATATTATTAACATAATTTAAATAACGTACTTTATTATTGAAGTCAAACAACTCTTTGGATTATACACAAATTATAATCATTTATAAAGAATGAATTCACATGATGTCATTATACAACTTCATCGCAACTTATTGAAGTTTTGGAAAGGGCTTTAATAATTTGTCTCCCTAAAGGCCAAATATATTGTGCAATTCAAATGATTTAGAATTACTTTCTTAAGTAGGTCATATTTTCTAATATAAGTGAATATATAGCTTTGGATGATTTAACTTAATGGTAAGTTCAATATATATATTTTTAAAATTCATAGGATCAATCATTCTTACTCGGTTGATTATCTTTAGGGTCTGTTTGGGGCAGTTGTTATTTAATAATAAGCTGTTGCGCAGCCGCTGTCACAGGAAGCTATGTGTAGAAACTGCTGCGGAGAAGTTGGTTGTCTGTTTGTTTTTTACAGTTTGAAAACAAATGTGTTGCAGTTATTTTTGTACAAATGATCATTTTGCCCATGTAAAGTAATGTTGTTTGCAACAAAACTATCACACCAATATATTTTATACTTCATAAGCAAAAATCCAGTGCAAAATATTACAAAAAAAATGTACACCTCACTTAACAGTAAGTATCATGATTACTAAAATTAAGAAAAAGACTATTAAAATAACATTTAATAATATAATAATATTATTTTTAAAATACCGATGATGTATGTCACGAGCTAAGTCGTTCTCTAGGGATACTCTTGACCAAAGGAAAATATGTTGAGATTTTCATATCTATTTTATACTGTTTTTGATGATATTGCACTTTAAAGAAAGGTATTTTTGATGTTTTGTTGCAGGAATGATGAAATAGGGTCATTGGAGCAAAAAAATGAAAAAAAGGAGCGAATTTGGAGCGAAAAGGACCAAAATGTGAAGAATTGAACTAGGACGCCGATGGCGCCATCGACCCCGCCGACGACAAGATTTTCCCGAGACTTTAGAATTAATTCATTAAGGAGGTCCGCCGACGACGAGATCGGCGTCCGCCGACGACGAGCTCGGCAGTTATGTCCAACTAGGCTTTAATTTTGAAGGGATGTTGAAGGGATGTTTAGACAACTCTTGGGAAAACTCATCCACATCTTTAAAGAGAAGACTTTGACTGAAAATAGAAGGAAGAGAGGCTCCAAATTGAAGTGTAAAAAAGTGTAGATAGTCTAAATTGTGAGAAATTCTTCGAGAGATTGTAAGAGTGGAGGGAAAGTTAGGGATTTCTTCCTCATTGCTGCTTCAAAGATGAATTCTGTGTGCTGTAAAGAAAGGAAGAGATTCAGAGGAACTTCAAGGAGTTTTCTTGGGGAGAAATTAGAGATAAGTTTATTTATTGTTGTAGTTTGTATGA